>NW_026129245.1:41187-46208 GCF_022985175.1 Labeo rohita
AACCTCACGCTGTGAATTCTCATGTGCCTTTCAAGATCTATTTTATGAGTGAAGTTTTTCCACATTGTTGGCAGGAAAAAGGCTTCTCCCTAGTGTGAATTTGCATGTGCCTGTTAAGGGTTCCTTTTCCTTTTTCAGTGCCACACTGTTGGCAGGTGAAAGGATTTTTTCCAGTGTGAATTCTCATGTGGACTTTGAGGTTTCCTTGTTGACTGAAACTCTTTCCAAATGGAAAACTTGAGAAATAACATTTAGTTCCTGTCTTTTGAAGATTCTCATTTTGTTCTTCCTCTTCAATCTCATCAAGTACTTCTTTCTCCTCTTTCAGTACTATTAGATCTAAGATGAAAAAAAAAAATGTTTAAAACAACAGTTTGAATGGCACAAGACAACAGGTATCAATACATTTAGGGTATGTCTATAGAACAACTTTTTCAACTAAAAAAAAAAAAAAAAAAAAAAAAAAAAAAAGGAATAACTGCAGGCTGGAGCAATGGGCATGGCGAAAGGTTCAGGCAGGTTTAAATGTAGGGGCATGGAGAAATTTCTTTATGATTGGTAGACAAAGTCTGTCAGGGTGTGGGGGAAGGTTAAAGGGTAGTTTCTGTTGTACCGATTTACTTTTCGGCATGCCCATTGCTCCAGACTGCAGCTACCTCTTTTTCTGAATTTGGCTGTTCATTTACACGACAACCTGATTTAGGGAGCGTAAAAACACAAGCTTTTGAAAATAGGTTTAAAAGTGCAAGGTTTTGAAAATAACTTTTGTAAACCACAAAAAATTGTCAAAGCAGTGATGTCAGACCTGGCATGCATTAAACAGCCTGTTTTAGTCATTTTTACAGATCCGTGTGAATGGGGATCATTTTGACAATGTTGTTGTCTGTACCTTTTTATATGTTAAGAGTAGAGGTTTACCAAAGCCGACAGTTAGGTTAGACCACACTGGCCAATAATTTAGTGTCACGTGTCAAAACAAACAGCACGAGGCATCAATGAAGCCGCCTCTAGCAGCCGCTCTTTTACTGTATAATGATATTGGACCTTCTGAGTCACTTAAGCAACAGATGCAACCCTGAAAAACCCAGGGGAATGGTTTTCTAAAAAACATCCTGCCGAGTTCCTAAAACTGAATTTCTAAAACTACATGGTGCGAAAGCCCCATTAAAGAGACCTTTCTACTGACTCTAAAAAACACCAGATGAAGATGCCCAGTGTTCCTGATCAACTGTGTGAACACACCACAGTCCTGCTGCAGGAGCCATGAGAACTGCAAATGCGACTAGAGTAATAAACTGCAATGTCTGTAATTTAAGAGGTCTAAGATCTGCTACAAGGAGACAGGAAGGACAGTTGATTGTCCTTATAATGCTAGACCACATGTGACCATAGTGGAGTAACAAGGAACTGGCAAACCTGGTTCAGTCCATGAGGATGAGATGCTCTGTAATACTTAAAGCAGCTACTGGTACACAAAATACTGAGTGCTGCTTTTGATATTGATCTTTTTATGTTCATACAAATATTTACACATATTAAGATATTTGTTTAGTTTAGTTCTGATATATAATAAGCACTAAGCCTATCTGGCTCAGAACCAGCCAAAGCTCGAAGGCAGAAATGAACACTCTAATCACACCAGTGTGACCATACACGTCAAACGGCTACTTTACAAGTCATTTCAATCGGCCGCCTTCTTTGAAACACCTTTTGGGCATGCAAGTGCAGCTCCTATCTCTTTGAATGGGGAAACATCAAATTCTCCAAAACTGTTCACATGATTATGCAGTTAGCAGTTATGCAACAACTTCACTAATCAATGATTGGCTTTTTGTTTACATCCAGAATGGTGATCACATGTAAATGGCTTTTTACGTGTGTGAATGTTCATGTGTTTTTTAAGGTTTCCTTTTTGAGGGAAAGACTTTCCACACTGTTGGCAGGTGAAAGGGTTTTCTCCAGTGTGAATTCTCATGTGAACTTTTAGGTTTGTTTGTTCAGTAAAACTCTTTCCACACTGTTGGCAGGTTTCTCTCCAGTATGAATTCTCATGTGGACATCAAGGTGTTGTTTGTGTAAAACGTTTTCCACATAAAGGGACATGGTAGCCGCTTGCTAGTGGTTGCCTGTTACATTACAGTACATACAACATCATGTACCACATAAACAGAGTAAGAAGAGATTACTGATTGGATGATGGTGATTTGCAGATCCTGAGCACCAGGGGTGTAAAGCAATGCATTCCAAACACTCATGTTACAGTAATTAAGTAGTCTTTTTTTTTTTTTGAGTAGTTTAAAAATTGTGTACTTTTACTTGAGTACTTTTTTAGTGATGTATCAGTACTTTTACTCTGCTGTTGCAGTGTACAGTGTTCATTTTAAGGGGGTAGAACCCACAGCTCAGTACTCACTACTCAATGCTCATGAGTACTTTTAAGTAAGCTGCTCTTTTACTCTTATTCAAGTATTTTTCTACTCACTCTACATTTTTTTATAATGTAATGGTACTTTTACTTGAGTATATTTTGTCAGTACTCTTTCCACCACTACTGGGCATCACTGAGAAACATCTAATCTTGTAAAATGTGTGGTAAATACTACCACTCTGTAGTAAACATAGAGTATGAGTGATTGCAAATCTTGAAAGTGAAAGTAAAAAGCAAGTGCACATTTAAAAGTGATTTCAGTGCTTGCATATTAATAACGGCTTCCTTATGCTCACAATTTACATACAATACAACTACCCAACAATATTTTTGGGTGAAAATAGAAAGCATAGAAATAAATTTTTTCCTCCCATCATTTTTTCCATATTTTTACCCTTTTGGGGTTTCTTATTAACGTTACACTTCTTTTCTTTCTAAACACGATATTTGGAGTGTTACACATCCCTAATGGGAAGTGTAAAATATTTTTGATTTATTAGGAAGTTAATAGTTAATAAGGAAAGGCTGATTTCTTAAGTCAGGACCACCCATACTATAGACAGGGCCGCGTTCAGCCCTAACAAAACATATTTTAGATGGAAACGGAGGTGTGTTGAACACTCTGTTCTGATGACACAAGAGTTACAACTATGGCAGGTGAAAAGGCCATTCTTATGTTCTTTTTGAAGAATCTTCAGAGCCTGATGAAATTGGTAATAAATATGTGTTTAATTCTGCAAAATATGCTCAATGTTACAGTCACTGCCCTTGCCGTCCAGAATAAAAGAGAACATCCCCATCAAGTGAAGGGATTTGTGGAAACTGTGGTTCCTAATTACTGTGATGCAACATTTGCCTCACATAAGAATAATCCACTTCTTACCTCTTCTGTGAGTATTATGCTTATCATCATTGCTGATCACTGTTGTTGTGCTATGATATTGTAATATTTACCATTACATAATCAGAGAAGTATAGAAATGTTTATGAAAGTGTCACTACACAATACAACAGCAAAATATATAAATATGTATAGTATTTTTATGTTACATTAATCAGTGTCTAGCACACCTTCCTAAGGAAAGGATATGGACCAGAAGACACTGCAATTACTACATGATATTTAGACAGATGTAAAGAAGTTCCAAATCTATACTTGTGCTCTTATTTTTTTCAGTTATACTTGCTCTGGTGAATTTATTTTTATGTTAATTACATTTAATTACAAATTGCCACTATATATAGCAGTATGTGCATCAGTGTGTAAACAACAGCCATAGCAAGATTCTCCTGGTCATCAATTCTAATTTAAATTATTTTATTTCTAGTTCTTACTTTTTTAGTACCTTAGTATTTTCTACCTGAAATCATTTTAATTGTGTAGCAATTAATTACCATTGTGTAAATGAAATTTGGTATAGAAATAAAACATAAGCCTTGCAATGAAGCTAAAATATAAACAATGCCATATTGTTACTATATATGTCTTACGACAAACATGTCATAATTTCTTCAATTGTTGTGTATATTGAGCTGCAGCAGACACATTTGTAACCGACTTTACTTGAGATAACCTGGAACATTTACATTTTCCCAGGTTATCCTGTTTTTTTGCTTCTGCATATTATAGCCAATTAGATAAATAATGCAGCTATAATTGTGTGGGTGTGTTGGTTTAAGGTGGACTTTTATTCTGAAAAACATGAATTAATTGTTTTAGTAGCGGCACTTGTGGTTTGCACGCATTAACTCTCGCTCTCGAACTCTCTCGAGATTCAAAATATATATTAAACAGTACATTTTAACATACAAATATTATCATGTACTCAGCACAAGTTGATTAGAACAACATTTCCTGCTATATTCTTAATAAAAATCATTCGTGTTATCACATGAACTCATGTTACACGTGCAAACTAACAAATCAAGGCATTACAGGGTTAATACTTAACAGATACTTGCTTCACGTACTATTCAACGTGTTGGGAAATATACACACAAACATAATGAACATTAATACACTTAGTCTCAAATCTTTTCCACCAGCTTACCTGAAAAACATGAATTAATTGTCTTAGTAGCAGCACTTGTGGTTTGCGCGCATTTACTCTCGCTCTCGAACTCTCTCGAGATTCAGCGAGAGCGCAATTCCGTAACTCACCACGCTACTCCACCGCCACCTGCTGGCGTAATCTGAGACTGTGATTTTTCAAAGACCACAATGTCTATTTAACATTAGAAACACTATATTGCTTAATCCTTTTCCTGATTTACATTTTTTTGGAATGCAATACTTTTACCCATTGCGTTACATATATATTTTTCCTAAAATTTGTAAGAGTACTGTAGAAAAAAAACAAAACAGTTGATTTCATATGACCTTATGTGTAGTATCATGGCAGGACTTCTTGTCTTTTATGTTTGAGAATTGATTTGTTGACTTAGACTTTCAGCAACAAGTTGTAAAGTGGAAATCATTGTGCAGGTAAGGATGCAATGCCTTTCAGGTTTAAACTGATGTTTTTAAATAAAACCCTGACTACCAAGAAGAATCAGGTGATGGCATTGAGGACATCCAACATGATGAAGACTT
>NW_026129245.1:46708-74611 GCF_022985175.1 Labeo rohita
GAACGTAATGGTACTTTTACTTGAGTATATTTTGTCAGTACTCTTTCCACCACTGCTGGGCATCACTGAGAAACATCTAATCTTGTAAACTGTGTGGTAAATACTACCACTCTGTAGTAAACAGAGTATGAGTGATTGCAAACCTTGAAAGTGAAAGTAACCCTTTTGCAGTATGTGCATCAGTGTGTAAACAACAGCCATAGCAAGATTCTCCTGGTCATCAATTCTAATTTAAATTATTTTATTTCTAGTTCTTACTTTTTTAGTACCTTTTATTTTTTACCTGAATCACTTAATTACCATTGTGTATGAAATTTGGTACAGAAATAAACCCGCCTTGCAATGAAGCTAAAACATAAGCAACTACATTATCAAGTTGATATACTATATTCAATATAGTATATTGTTAGTATATATGTCTTACGACAAACATGTCTTCTAATTTCTTCAATTGTTGCATATACCAAGCTGCAGCGGACACATTTGTAAACGACTTGATTTGGACCCATTGTGTGAGCTTCTCTTTAGTACCATGTGGTTTATATACATGTTGCTACTGATTAGGCTGTCATTTTTGACATACCCATTAAACAAAAGAAAATGTATCTCAAACCCCGTTGCACACCGTTTCCAGGAAACATGTTGTTCAACCCGGAAACCGTAGCAAAACTTTTAAAAATCTGCAAATTACACACATTTGAATGGCTGAAATTCCTCAGTACTTAAGCAAACTTCCACTGTATTATACTCAATCATTCACAAACATTCAGTTTAAGTCTAAACTTTTTAAGCCAAACATACACAATCTTATGTTTGATATTTCTGAATTTAATTATTTATGGCAACTTTGGTAATATTGTTCATGAGACCCATACATAGAAACCCTTCAATATGACACCCAAGTGACTGCTCAGCCAAATCCAGCAGAATCTATCAATAGTCAACCTGTCTGTTGAAACCTGGTGTAGAAACTTGGAAAATATGTTAAATAATGCTGAACACATTTATAATTTAAATGCAAGATTGATTCAGTATATATACATCTTTGTTTTCAAGAGCCACGGCTGAATAAAAATATTTTGGTTTTCAATTCAGAAACAGACACAATGCCCAAAATATATTTGAGATGAGTTTTTCAATAAGAAATGTAGTAGGATCTTCTCAGTTTGTTACTATTTGTCTAGTCATGTGAGCTCAATGTCACATAAAACCACTTTAATTAGGACATTTTGACATTCTTCAAAATATCATTCATTTCTGTAGAGCTGGACATTTTGATGAGGATCAAATGAGTGAGTTCAGTTTCGAAAATGAAAACCAACCTGTTTGTTCCTCAGTTTCTTCTTCTTTGACTCTGAATGTTTCTTCAATCTTCATGTCTTCATTCTCCTCTTTAATAAATGCCATCTTTATAATAATGTGTCACGTGAATCTCAGCTGCTTCACCAGGAGTTTTTCTGTGTTTGGACACTTTTTCCTGTTTAACATTAAAATACAAATATATAAATAAATGCAAATTAAATCTGTGTGTGTCATTTAGCCCTAATTTAGTAGTCAGCACACTCATAAGGCGAGTGTGTTTGCAGTTTGTTTGTAAAGGTTTGTCATTACACATGTTTGTTTGTTGTTCTCGTTGCATTTACACAGTTTTGAGCAGCAGGTGTCGTCAGTGTGCGCTGATTTGAGCGACTCAAAACAGTGAATCATTTTGCGATACAATTGATTCATTTGACTCGGAGTTTCGAAAAGCTCCGTCTCTTCATTACTACTTGCCAGTGACCGAATTCGTGTTTAAGATGAACTGATTCACTATATAGGGAGCTAAATGAGATGCACCTTTTTGCATCACTGTGTTACAATAGTTAATATTAATTTCGCGGTTTTATATACACTTTTCTAAACATGTTTTGTTGATTTAAACACTTCACATGATTAAAAGCACACACCTTTCTTCAGCTGAATCACAGACGCAGTTTCATGACGTCACATCACCGGACCAAAATAAAAGTCTTTCCGCTAAAATAATTTACTTTTTCATTTTAAAACCAAAATAATGCAGCATTACTCGAAAGGATGAATTACAGAGGTACCAAAAGCTCAAAGCAATTAATGCAGGTACGATTTCTATTAAATTTCAGCCTTATTTGTTTAAAGTGGATTAAATATTCAGTTGATGATGAGTTTTTTTTTTTTTAATAATATCTTCTAAATATTAATGAAATGTTATTTACATTTTTCCCCAGGTTATCTTCATTAAAAAAAGGCAGTATATAATCTGTGCTAAAAATGTGATTATAAATCTTACATCTAAAATGTGATTTACATTTTTCCAGGTCATCTTTATTAAATGGCAGTATATAATCTGTGCTAAAAAGCTCATACAGCATGTACTATTATGAAAAATTGGTGTCAGGGTACTGGATCATTTGTTCACTGTACATAGACCCTCGTATATGCACAGAAATCAAAGTATACCTTGGGATTTAGCAAACATTATTAGTGGATATACAGTGCATTCAAGAAAGTATTCAGTTGCCCTTTACTTTTTTCAATTTTATGTTGCAGCCTGATAGTTTAAATTGTTTTTTTTTTCCTTATTAATCTACCCTCCCTACCTCATAATGACAAAGTGAAAACAGAATTTTAGAATGTTTTATGTCTGTAAATTTGGAATATAGTGCTATTCAACTATTAATCACAATTAATCACATCCAAAATTAAATTTTTGTTTACACAATATGTGTATACAGTGCATATTTATTATGTAAACACACACACACACACTAGTTTCCATCTTACTCCCCTTTTATTTTTATGATGTATATTACTTAGGTCACTAGATTAATGATTTTAGGGAGTATATACATAATAAATATACACAGTACACACACATATATTATGTAATCAAAAACTTTTCTTTTGGATGTGATTGATCACAATTAATTGTTGCTCAGCACTACTGAAATATCACATTATTAAAGTATATATTCACACCATTTACTCAGTACTTAGTTGAAGCAACTTTGGCAGCAATAGCTTTGATTCTTTTTGGGTATGACGCATTAAGCTTTGCACACCTGGAGTTGGGGATTTTCTGCTATTCGTCTTTGCAAATCCTCTCAAACTTGTTCAAGTTGGATGGGGACCTTCGTTTGACAGCCGTTTTCAGGACTGTCCAGAGATTTTTGATAGGGTCCAAGTCAGGGCTCTGGCTGGGCCACTCTAGGACAAGCACAGAGTCGTCCCGTAGCCACTCCTGTGTTGCCTTGGCTGTATGCTTAGAGTGTCATGAAACCCCCCTGTTTGAGCACTGGTCGTTCTCACCTCAGATTTGAAAAAGACTCAAGAAATGAGCATGTAAAGCTGTGGAAAAGTGGGATTGAAGAGGGTGGGAAGAGATGAGATGAGGGAATAACCATTAAACACAGACCTACAACACACTCATTATACAGACAAATGAATATTAAAATATGAGCAGAAAAAGACAGAAAAAACAATTGTCCTGGTTTGTGATCAAAGTAGTGTCCTTTTTCACAGTCTCTTAATTGTAAGTAATGAAAAAAATCCTGTCGTGGAATATAGGTGTATTGAAGGGTCAGGAACGTGAGGATCCATTTGCAGCTTTATTAAAACAATATCATGGTCAGACAGGCAGTGGTCAACAACAACGTCAGAAACAACAGAGACAATCCAAAGAGTAATCCGTAAACGAGTGTGAGGTCGGGGCAGGTGGCATTCAGAAGAACAAGAGTCCAATAAACAAAGTAATAGGTCCAAAGGCAGGCGGTGGAGAATCAGAGATAGTACAGTTCAGGTCAAACACAGATAATCAAAACACAGGGGCAAACGCTCAGAAATGCAGCAACAGCTAACAAGACTTCACAAAGAGTTGGCGTCCAGAGGTAGCTTAAATAGAGGGGTTAATGAGCGGCACCTGTAGGTGATCAGGCCCAGGTACGGGTGCTATGGGAAATGAAGTCCGCATGGGTTAATACTCTGGAGAGGGTGCCCTCCAGTGGTGATCGGAGGGAGCCACAGAGGCCTGATTCATGACAATAGGATAGCTAGATAGATAGATAAGCTTTAAAATGACTAAACTTATGTTTTCTTTTTGAGCTCTGTGTGAATCTATATATAAATATTTAAATTCAGTTGATTCCTTTGCATAGTCACAGCAGAAGTGTTTATTCCTGCCTTGTAAATGCATTTAACCCTTAAATGCATGACCGTTTTGCCAATCACTATTTCATACACAGATGGATCTTTAAATTTATGACATTTTTAATAAGAACAGCTCTTAATCTACAGCAGAAAAGTGAATTGTGCTTACTCTCTCAAACAGCGCTTTGCTGATGCTCTCCGTGTTCTGTGTGTTTGGCTGTTTGCTGCACACGTCACACATTCAGATGCACACACTCCAGAGTTAATCACAAACTCTGGTTCAAACTCTGAATTGACAGAGAACGTTTACATCGAGCTTTGTGAGCCTGGTGAATCTGATCTAAACCAGGCTGGCTTTATCGGGTTTTGTCAACTCAAATCTTACTCTGTTACTCTGAGTTTGTTCATCTCGCTTTGTGCTACAGGCCACTGGTGAGCCGTTGCCAGAACACAGCAGTGTTAGCCAAAACTCAGCTGCAATTGGCCCGATTACACTGGCATCCAAAAGAAAAGTTTTTGTTTACATAATATATGTGTGTGTACTGTGTATATTTATTATGTATACACTCCCTAAAATCATTAAACTAGTAATTTTATGTTTTTTGTTTGTTTTTTCCAGATCTTTCTATCTAATGGATGAAATAAGCTAACGAATTTACAAATGAATGTTACCAAATGACTAAAAAAAATACAGAGAGCAGCAGTTTTGTTTCTTTTTTGTTTTAGTTGGGTCAAATGTGTTTTCAGCTCCCTCTGGAAGTTGAAAGCGGAAAGATCAAAACATTTGTATTTAGTGCTGTTTACTTGTGGTTTGATCGACCAAAATGCATCTTAATAGCAGGTGTAAACAGGGCCAAGTCCATTTCAAGGTTCTTTATCGTCTTGAACTTCGTCAGCACACCACACAATTTGTACATGTATAGGTTCAGTTTTATAATTTGGTAAACTCATGTTTTGTTGTTGTTGTAACCAGGTTTTTTTTTTCACTCGTTTTCTTAGTAGATGAGGAAACATTGCAAGTTGGTGCATTACATTACAAATGGTAACATATAATAAAAACCTCAGATCAAGCAGTTTATTTGTGAAGAACTCCAAAGAACTACAGAATTAAAAAAACAAGAACAATGCTGATCAAAATAATTGTCATTAAAATTAGACCTTTATAGCTGACTCTTTGCTTTTGCCTAAGCAGGAAAGAAGTGCTGTTTTTCAGCTCTTTATTAAACTCTTCAATAGCATTGTTTCTAGCCTTGTTAATTTCATTTAGAGTCTTCTGAAAATGAGCAGCTGTTTCTCTCATCTGATGAATGAATTTCAAAGTGTTTGATCTGATATTTTTTGCATTTCTTTTGTCTGCTGATTGATTCATTTCAGAGAGCTCCATTGAATTTTGAACAACACAAACAACATCAAGAACAAGGAACAGAGCTGAGATTACACCACTGACCGCCGCTGCTGAACGGGCAGCTTTTGCAGTCTGTGCAGACACACGGACCGATTTAACAGCCCCTGAAGACAAACGTGTGGTTTTGGCAACTTCTGAAGACAAACGGGTGGTTTTGGTGGCATCTGAAGACAAGCGAGCAGTTTTGGCGACTCCTGAAGACAAACGAGCAGTTTTGACAGCTTCTGAAGACAAACGAGCAGTTTTGGCGACTCCTGAAGACAAACGAGCAGTTTTGAAAGCTTCTGAAGACAAACGAGCAGTTTTGGCGACTCCTGAAGACAAACGAGCAGTTTTGACAGCTTCTGAAGACAAACGAGCAGTTTTGGCAGCCTTTGAAGTCAAATGAAAAGTTTTGACAGTCTCTGAAGATGATCTAATTTTTTTGACAGCACCAGAACAGAACTGGAAGCCTTTTACAAAGATGTTTGTTGGACTAAAGATGCTATCAAACTGCTTAGTCCCTTGACTCTTTGGGGGCACTTCAGCTTTAGGGAGTCCTAAAAGGGCTGAAACGCGTCTCACTTTATCCACACCTGCCTGGATCATCCTTGTTGGTATATAATGATTCGTTTCCTGTTGCACCAGCTGTTGAATGTCTTCTGTGCTATTAATAATTGTACTCACATTCTCAAACATTGCATTGATGGTGTTCTGGAAATCACTGGTGATCTTCTCAATAGTCTCACGTAGGTGTTTCTGCTGGGTGTCGTTAATGATGTTGCATATTGTACCTGTTGCTCCTCCAGCTACTCCAACAACACTACCAATAGCAGTAAGAGTTAAAGAAACACCTAATGTGACCGGGGCCAAAGCCAGACCCACTATGGATGCGATTCCTCCAGCTGCTCCCATTGCTGCTCCTGTCAAACTGCCCACTGTGGTGTTTTTGTGTGTGGATTCCAGTTCATCAGTAATGATATTAAGTTTCTTTACTTGACCAGTGAGTGTCTGATGCTTTCTGTTAAAATCTAAGTTCAGTGTGTTTATCTTTCTTTTCAAGTCATCCAAAATGTGAAGTTTCCTGGAATATTAGAAAGTATTTTAAACTTGTTTTGTGCATTTTTAATAGATGCCTGTGTTTTGGATCAACTGGGGATCAGGTCAACTGGTGACTTACTCTTAAATGCTATTAAATTTTACCTGGATTCCCATGTGGCGACAAATTTATTAGATGCAATTTTTATTGTTAGTAGACTATCAGAGTATTTCACATGCTTTAAAGGGGTCATCGGATGCTAAGTTCACTTTTACATGCTGTTTGAACATTAATGTGTGTTGGCAGTGTATGTACAAATATGAAAACCCTAAAATGATAAAAATCCATGCAGTGGTTTTTAATTAATCTGTAAAAATAATATTTCCTTTTTTCAAATCGAGCCATTCTCAGATGCCTGTCGTTGTGACGTCACACTGACAGAGGCCGCTCCCACAATAGTTGATTGACATGAGCGTCTTACCTCAGATCAGTTGTAGCAGTCCAACCTCCATGTTTTGATACCGGAGCAGGGATGTAAGTTAGACAAGAATTGAGCGATTGAGGTGTTGTGTTGCTGAATGTAATAATGAACATAGTGGTCGTCATTTAATCCTGACATCTGAGCTGCTGAAGATGCAGTGGATTACGTTTGTTTGTGAAGGGAATGCGCCTCCCGATCTACATATATCTGTCTATGGTCACGCAAATCATTCACAATCCAGCTTCACTTACAGCAGAAGTGAGTATAAGGTAGCCTTTCCTTATAATGTGCTGGTTAGCAAGTTTAGCATGAGCATAGTTTTTTGGGAGTCTGGGTTTTTTATGCTTTGTGGAATATCACATACAGTGAATCTGCTGAAAAGCCAGTTATTTATACGTATGCGCATGTCCCCACTTGATCCAAAACACACAGAGAGTTCTGGTAAAGTACATTCTGTGACTACATACTTATATACTTATAATCATAATGCAAATATAAATTACGTAATATACATTTATAAAGTTAAGTTAGATCAAGAAATACTTACTGTTTAAATGTCTCATCTAGTTGATTCGCAAACACTGATTTGAAGTGGTCCATCACTGACAGACAAGATATATTTCTGTTTGAGTCTCTGATCAAAGTGAAAATAAACGAACTCTTTTATGAAACAGCAGTATGAATATCCCCTCTAGAAGTATTTACTGGATTCAGATTTTTTTTTTTTTTTTTGCATACATGCATAGCCACTTACCTTAAATAATGTGGCTTACCTTACGTTTAAGTGTATCCACTTTGTTTTCCAGTTCATATGATTATGAAAAGAGAGAGGACAAGGCGGGTGCTAAATAGTTTCATAAACTGCTGTTGTTGGTTAATAATTTACAACAGTTAAACAATATAACTCACTATCATGCTGTTGACCTTTATACATATATCAGGAGAGCTGATATTCAGAACAAAACCCTTCAGAACCTTTTCTGAAGATCCAGGATTTTTATAAAAAATTGCATCTAACAGTTTGCTTGTATATTAAAATATATTAAGTAATATCTCTGAGTTATAAGGGTTTTTAATAATACAAATGTGTCATAATTATTCAACCCTTATTCAACATTGCTGTTTTAAAGTCACTTATTTGTATGGTGAGGAACATAATTGTCTTAAAACTCAATCAAGCCTTTAGAAACTCTGGCAGCCTTATTCCTCAGCATAAAATGTGTAGTACCAATATCATAAAATGTTTGTTCAAAGCAACTGAGAAAAAACTGCAACACTCAGCCAAAGATTTGCAAGATGCCCTGGTGAAAAAAACAGCATATTCTGGTAGGTATGTTTTGATGCTGGGATGCTGGTTAGGTATGCTTTGGTGCTGGTTTAAGCTGGTCCTTTGCTGGTTTATGCTGGTTCTTAACCGATTTATGCTGGTCCTTTGCTGGTTTAAGCTGGTCCTTGACCAGCAACATGACCAGCATAAACCAGCAACATGACCAGCATAATCCAGCATCAAAACATACCTAACCAGCATATGCTGTTTTTTTTACCAGGGTGACCCGATGAATGGAGGAAAAACAAGGAGACGTGGTCACTTTATTATACTGTTTAACATAATTTAAAAGAGAAACTGAAATCAAATGCAGCTGAAACAAATTACACCTTGCTAAAGTATGGAAAACCACAGAGTGGCATGAAGATAAAATTGATTTTTATCTCCTGGTATTTTGGAGCAGTCACATGTCTGTAATAAAACAGCAAACAAGTTCTGACAAAATAAAAACTACTTAACTTTGTACAAACCGTTTACCAACAAAAATAATGTATTATTGTAGTGATATTTCTAGAGTTGAGAGATCTCTTGCACAAATATAGTAGTCAACATTTGAAGTGGATCAAAAAATTCATCAAAGTTGTCCTAAGACAAGAACGGGTTTTGTTTTGGTTTTAGGACAACTTTGATGAAAGGTTTTAATCCACTTCAAATGTTGATTACTATAGTTTAACAGTTAAAACAGTTACATTCTTGCTGGAGTTGTACTGGGTCCTGCAACCTATCCTTCACTGTCAGATGAAGATTCTGTTGTGCTAGGTGCAGAATCTTGCTTAAGGTAGTTGGAAGAAGCACTGGGTGTTGTGAAGACAACAATATATTTATACACAATTACTGATCTTTAAACAAGTAGCAGACAACTGCTACATGCCAATGTCTTTTTTTACATGCTTTAACAAGCACAACCATCAGCATTGATTTATACTTAAAAAAAATTTCAACAGCTTCTTAAATTGGCCTTCTACTTATCAAAATCATGAATACCACCAGCATATGCCAGCAGATAGAAACTGGGCAAAATAAGCAAATTAAATAGTATGCCTACCTTCAAATTCAGACTGACATTCATCTTTCAAACTCTGATTATCCATATGTCCATATGACCCTTGCCTGGGTTTGTTATACATATAATCCTCGCACAGCCTCCAAAATCTTCCTCAACTTTTTTTTTTTGGTAAATGTTTACATTTAATTGAACATGTACATTTATTGTGAAGCACTGTGGTGATATTAGACATGGTTCTTTAATAATTTCTCTTGATTTGAGACCTGCATTAGCCAGTCTCTGTTTTATGATGCTTTGAAGGCAGTGATTTGTGTAAATGTTAGAGGTGCCTGCTGCTTTACATATTTTTGGCAGGACATGTTGCAAGGTAATTCACACCCATAGGCTCTCTTCTATGCAACAGTCCAAAACAAACCCCCAGCTGATATAATCCTGTAAATTATGCTTAGCCTATATGATTTACATGTCACTTAGTCTCATGTAGCCAGACCTTCAGAATGGCGACAGAAGGTCTTGGAGCCTTGGCCTTGGTTTGATGGCAGAAGAGACTAGTACTTTCCTAGAGAGGCAACAGGACAAAGCAAGTTCTTAGTTTATTTCTCTCAAGCGAGTCCTTGTGTTTTTTTCCTTCGTTAAAACTTCTTCATTGCTTCTTGTGACAGGCTTAATCCTTCAGTTCTCAGTTACAGCAATAGCGATGCTTTTATCCATATTAGAGAAGCTGGAACAGAACGTCATCAGTGATACTTCTTTGACGCATATGTGTTTTTTTTGCATGAGGGCGCCCTCTGCTGTCCAGTATGAATGAAACCCATTCTATTTTGAAAGAATAAAAATCGAAAAAAAATAATACCTCTCTCAAAAGAAAATAGTGTAAGTATATTTTTCCTGCGCAACAAAATTTAAATATCTGACTCAATACACGCAACCTTTATTCCTCAAGGTGGCAGATTGATAGACAATAATGATGTGATATTTCACTCATAATTACCACAGGCATAAAACAAACAAATATCATGCAGAAATTATCATAATATTAATTTTGAAGTAATTGAAAATGATAGTGTTGAGAGTATGTTTGAGATTGTGAATATGAGCCAGATGCTGAATGTACTGTGGAAGTGCACTCTGACAGTATCAGTGATGGTAAAATCATCTGCTCAAATTGAACCCTTCTAAGACAGAGTGAAACTGCAATTGATTCATGCGTAAGTAAACTTTCCACATTTAAATGTCTGTTTGTTTTTACCATACAGCTTTGGCATGCTCCTTGTATAAAGCACATCAAACCAGCAAAGTAAACATATGACAGACAGCCAAGGAGCTGTTAGTTTCTCAGCTGCCAGATCCTACATGTACTGTCACAACCTTGACAACGCCCACTTTGGTGTAATTGTGGTTTAAAAAAGGCAGCTCTGCACACCATTTCAGTCACTTTTACAGGCAAAGCCACAAGAAGCTGATAAAGAAGCACTTGCAATCTTCAGCCTCCAATCTGCTCCAGCGATTGTTCAAAATGAGCAAGATTGTTGTTTTTACAGAAGAGGGCTTCAGGGGCAGAACAGCTGAATTCAAGAATAATGTCTGCAACTTAGAAGAAAAGGGCTTCAGCGATGTCATTTCATCTCTTAAAGTTATTGGCGCACCATGGGTAGCATATTACGACAAGAATTTTGCTGGAAAGCAACGGGTGTTTCAAGAAGGAGAGTATGCTACTCTTGATGACAAGGGAATGTTTTCTTCCCTCAAGATCATCACAGATGACCTGGACAACCCTGAAATCCAGCTGTTTGAGGACGTGAACTATCAAGGAAGAAGCGTGACCATATCCCTTACCAAAAAGAAGTATACTTCAAGTTTATTTTATTAAGTATACTTAAGTAAAGTTCAAGTCTAATTGTAAGTATACTTTATATAGTAAGTATACAAATATCAGCATACTAGTAGTATACTTTTCAGTGCACTACTTTAATACTCCTTGGGACTAAATTGGCCCACTTTCTAGTATATAAAAGTATACTTTTAAGTATACTTTAAGTATAACAGTAGTAAACATTGAGTACACAACTAGTTTACATCTATGTTTTCAGTTTGTACTGCAAGTATACTAAAAGTGAACTAATAGGTATACTGATAGTTTACTAATTAAATACTTTTTATGCATTTTAGTACACTTTGAAGTATAGTCTCAGTGAACTACTAGATTAGTAGTTTTATACTGCAGGTATACTCATAAGTTTTCTTTAAGTGAACTTTATTACATACTTTAAGTATACTACTATGTCCCTGTTTAGGTATTAATTTGTATATATTTTGTTGTATGAATATCTGAACATGCAAAACATTATGAATAACTTAATCTACTATGTAGACAACATTGTCTTTGTTTGTAAAGCATTTAACAAGATTAAGATATCCAGGCAGTAGATGTAAGGGGTTGAAAGTATCTAGGCCTCAAAACTAGATACACAAACCTCAAGAATGGTGGCAATCGGCAAATATTAAAAAGATGAGATCTGTATGTCACAGTACAACAAATAACTAACAATAATGACAAAACAACAACAACAAAAAGTTTTAATGAAGTCAGCAAACAAAAACAATAATCCTATAACAGTAACTGGATAATTTATTCATGCTGCAATGCATGCTGGGAACTTACAAAGCCTTAAAATTTCAACAATATGAAATTCTTTGCTCAGACAACTGTGTTTGACTAGTTAGGACAACAATTGCGTAATTTTATTGGTCGACAAGGGTGTTTAGTTTTTTTTTAAGAAAATGGCATTTTTTTAGTATTTGAGACAAAATGTTTCGTAAAATGGAAAATATGTATTTGCATTTTTTACAGTGTAGAAGGATCTGTTTTGGTTTCTTCTTCACTTGTGTTTTGGAAACTCTGTACAGAAGATGTGTAATAGCATCTCTCATGTATAACAATGAAAACACAGATTCTCAGAGCACAAGTATGTCTCAAATACATTTAGACTTTTTGTAAGTATAAATCAAGTATACTTAAATGTCATTTTAACTATATTTCTGAGAAGTATATAAAGCACATTTCTGAGAAGTACATAAGAAGTAGACTGAAAGTATACTTACCTATTTTTAGTTTAAAAGAAGTATACTAATAGCACACTTGAATAAACTTCTTTTTCCTAAGGGATGCCAAGAAACCTGTCTTCACGACATTACTTTCAGTGATGTTGCTTCCTCCCACAAAGTGAAAGGTGGTGTCTGGGTGCTCTATGAGCACGTCAATCGTCAGGGTGCCCAGCTTGTGTCTTTCCCTGGGGATGAAGTTCCCAGCTATTTCCCGCTCTCCTTCAATGATGTGGCCAGCCATGTGCATCCCTTGCTGCCGAAGCCATAGACAGCATCATTGAAATGATGCTCTCTGCATCTGAATATAAACTGGAAGCCTTTTGGAAAGAGCGAGGCAGGTGGTGGGGAAAGACTGATCTTGACAAGAAACAATGACTGTGACTGCAATAAGTCCAAGAAACTTCATGCAATTCAACTCAACCTCAACAACTATGGATACCTGTCTGAAGACATACAGTGCATGTTAATTTGACAAATATTCTGTAACAATGATGAAAATGTTTATTGAACAATTTAAGTTGCTTTGGCTTTCCATATATAGTGATCAGTAGCAGTAAATATATCCAATAAAGCACAGCTTTGGAATTTTATTTTCCCTGTTTGACAAGATTGAAATTGCAAAAAGATTTTGTTTATATTATGCAAGAGACAACGAATGCTGTTTTAGTCTGTCAACTCAGAAAATTAATCTTAAATATAACACACTCTGTTTTGTGAATTCTCATTTGCCTTTGTATTACATGTATTATAATATAGTCAAAGTTATACAAGTATTCAGGAGGTGCTTTTATTGAAAGCAGTTTACATGGCATTGAAGATGCATTTTATCAGTTCGGTCATTGCCTAGGAATCAAACCCATGATCTTGATGGTGCTCATGCCATTCTCATGCCATGTTATATGGCACATCTGATCTCACATACAGGTGGAGAGAAAGGACAGTTCACCCATAAATTTAAATTAAATGTAATTTTTAAGACAGCTTTAGGTAGCTTGATGCAGATACTGCAGAAAAATTAGTTCACTTTAGTGTATATTTTGTTTTTCAATACTTTACATTGAAAAGAAAATAGGCACTCAATGTAAGGCCTACACAGACACTTACGTAAGCAGATTTATCAGCAAGTAGTTCATTGTAAGACTGAAAACATAATTTTGCATAAATCATGAATAATAATAATAAGAAGAAAAAAATTAGAGCTACTTGGTGAACTTTGTGAGATTTTCAGAGAGCTGAAGAAAGTAAAGGTCTACTGGATGTTCCAAGGAAAGGAAAAAGATAAATGCAGGCTTTGTGTTAAGTGACTAACAAGAAAAAATTGAATTGAAGTATATTAGTCTGTTTGAACAAATTATGTAACATGGATGGGTAACAATTTAATCAGAAAATTCAGTGAGTTTCTTTGTTTTCACATTGATTATTTTACTTACACGGCTGGAAGCCAGACACAAGGTAGCAATGTAGAGTGTGAAATTTCAGATAATAAAAACCTAGGATTTAATATGCACTGAAACTTATTTTTATAATTAACAAAATTCACATAATGAATAAGTACATCATGAATCCATGTTCAAACCATGTTTTTGTCTCTTCCCGAATCGATGCACTGAGTCTATGATAAGTGTTTATATTCAGACTATTTTAGACCTGTCAGGCCAATCTCATAAACAGGGAGAAGTAGCTGTGGTTACAACATTCTTCTGCAAGGTACATGCAGTTTTATTGATGAACTGCTAGACTGCCAAAAGTTGCATAGGGTACCTTTAATTGATAACCCCAGGCAATATTATGCTATGAGCAGTGTGAAACATGAAACCAGATAACCTAAATTCCATTTAGCTTGGTTTTAGAATGACTCAAGCCCTTCTGTATAAAATGAATTAACTTTGTCCTTACATACACTTTTACAGTTCAAAGCATACACAAATAAGATATTTCACTACGGTGAGTTTTATTTGTAGCATTTCATTTCTTTCTATTTACACCAGACCAAACTCATGGTACCCCAATCAGGGTCAGTCATTTTCTGAAGAAGACAATGAAAAGACGTTAACACACTGTACAAGTTCCACTGTCCCCACCATCGCCACCATGTCCACAAACATCACCAGCCCCAATCTCTTACCGATCACTTCCGGCGCTTGTGTATACTACGCCAGAGCGCGTACACGTCATGCACCAGATGTTGTGCATGCGCTCAGGACAGTAGGACATAGTGGTGAATCAGACGTAAAAAATGATATAAATACTGTTCAGTTTCTCACACAAACTATTTGTTTCGTGTCTTGGGACATCAGTGTATCGTCACGAGTTACAGGGTTTAATTTGGTTTTGTTTGTGTATGTTTTTTTTACTCTCAAAGATTTGGTAGCCATTGACTGCCATTGTATGACTGACAGACTGCAACGGCTTGAGTTAAAAATCTTCGTTTGTGTTCTACTGAAGAAACAAAGTCACCTACATCTTGGATGCCCTGGGGGTAAGGAGACAAACATCAAATTTTCATTTTTGGGTGAACTATCCCTTTAAGGGTGCTTGTTAAAAGCTTAACTCCTTTAAATTTGACTATTAGAACTTTTTACTGATATTAACAATCACACAAAATCACACCTATTTGCTTACTTCTGCCCACCTACTAACCAACTTGCTTACTATGATGTAGTGGTTTACTTTTACTTACTAACTATACTGATTTACAGGTCAGCCCTGTTAATGACTGCCTGCAGTCATTCTATGACTCTGATGGAATGATGTGTTTTTCTGTTTACTGTTTCTTCAGGTTCTGGCATGCAAAAGAAGAATCAAAGGAGGCCCTGGAGTGATAACCATAAACCATTTGCATGTTTGTGATAATAGGATAACTGTAATATCATAATTAATTTGGAGCTCATTATGTGACTTTTTTTTTATACAGCAGGAATGCAAAACTGATTGTATTCAGAACTGCGAAAAAGGTGAGAAGAAAAAAAAGATTTTTAAATTTGTGTTTATTTGTGTACCCCCTCACCTGTTTTTCTGTTTCTTGTCTAGAGCATAATATTTCAGTAACACGATACTGATTAGAGAGTTTTGATTTACATGGCTTATTGTAGGCTGTATAATAACTGGAAGCTATAATCTTTTAATTCTCTACATCAGTGGGTCTCAACTAAACTCTTTTAATTTTGCATTTTTAGTTTAATTTTAGTTTTTAGTTAATTTTTAGAAATAATAAAAATTATTAATTAAAAATGTAGGATCAAACTGCCTTCAAAAAAAAAAAAAAAAATTCACGAAGCATGTGTTATCCCCACATTGACTTTGGGTCACAGTGAGATTCAGTTCTGTATTGGTGACAGTTATGGGTGACAGTTGAGTTGCCAAGGCAACCATAGTGACTCTTTAGACAACAAAGAGGATCACTGTCTTTCATTTACTGTTAAGGTTAGTGAAATGTCTTATATTTCATAACAGTTTGCTAATTAACATGTTTTTGTGTATAACTATTGTGATTTTATTAATTTTATTTATTGTGATTTCATTGAATGTCATGGTGTTAAAATGTGTTACTGGTACAGTAATGTACAGTGTATCATACACTACTGATGTAACATTATCTTACCTGCTATATTTGTAATTTGGAGGAAAACATTGAGGACTTCCAAAGTTTTGAAGAGGAGTTGCCTAGCAGTGATGTGGTGGACATTACTAACTGCAGAGAGTTTAAAACAGATTTACTCCAAAACCTCAAGTGAAATCTGTTTGTTCATTTTAAAATTAAGAGAAAAGCACTGTATTGCTGCCACAGTTCAGTCGAGTATTGTGGAGAACCTGCAAGTCATCTTCCAAGAGTCACTCACTATGCTGAGATTCTGAGATTTTATCTTCAGCAGCAACATCAGATTCACACTGATGCTGATGACGATTTGTCCGAACTACTTAATCAGCAAAATATGTTTGATGAATGTCTTCGCCGGATCAGCAGTGAATGGATGCTTGAACAGTATTGTGAAGATGACCTTGGATACATTGCACCTGTGCAAATTCCACTTGATCAAACAGAAAGACATGGTGCACATTTCCAGTACACACCGCTCAAGGTTCTACTAAGCAAGATTGCTCAAAATGATGATGTGTGGGCAATGCTTAATCAAGAGGAAACACCAAAAGATCAGGATGTTATGAAAGACGACACCGATGGAGAACAGTTCAAAAGCTGTGAACTTTCTTGTTTATCCAATCTGCGTCTACATTTCTACATCGATGAATTTGAGATTGTTAACCCTTTAGGTTCCGAAAGGGGAAAGCATAAACTGACAGCTGTATATTTCAAACTTGGTAACATTGATAAGAAATATACTTCAAAACTTGAGAATATCTACCTTTCAGAGAGAGAGTGCTGTTTCTCATCTCTTAACTATGCTCCTCAAGTGATAACTCACTTGTTTCCACCCGATGTGATGCAAGATGTTTTGGAGGGAGTTATTTCTAATGTTCTCTAGCTCAGCTGAACTTTGAAATCGAGAATTTTCCATATTCTGTAAATCACAAGACATCTAAACCACAAATCTCAGAGAGAATGTTGCAAAGCAGAGGTCAACTCTCCGGTAAAGTGTCTGAAACCTGGACATTGTTTCGACTGCTACCACTAATGGTCGGATCTTATGTACCTCCAAACAAGTATTGGAACTGCTACATGTTACTACGAGAGGTGGTGGATGTGATCATGGCGCCAGTGGTAAGAAGATCATGGATACCCTATCTCGAGGAGAACATTACAGAGTTTTTGACATCATTTCATGAAATCTTCCCTGCTGGTATCATTCCAAAAATGCATTTTTTACTATCCTTCACTTATGCTGAAATACGGGCCATTACTTCATTTGTCTTGTATTTGCTTTGAAGGAAAGCATCAGTATTTCAAGAAAGTTTCTACTGTTGTTTGTATTTTCAAGAACATCACCAAATCACTTGCTAGAAGGCATCAGCTGAGACAATGCTGGGAGCAAGCTCAGAAGAAAAGCATTGGAAATGAAGTATGCCATGCCACAGGAACTTGTGATGTCCCATCAAACACCCTGCCGTCTTTGGTGTTGGGCAATTTAGAATCACAGTTTGGATGACCTCTGTTGAATAAAATCTTACAAAAAAACAAATTCCATCACAGTTAACAATGCGGCTTATAAAACTGGAGAATGCAAAGTGATCGACACTGTACACACAGAAGAGATTCCATTATTTCTCAAGATCAAAGCAATATATGGACACGGTGGTTTGTGGTACATGTTTGGAAAAGTTCTCACTCCATTCAAATTTGACAGTCATTTCCATGCATACAAAGTTACGGAAACATCTTGGTGTGCCCTTGAGTTAGGGAAAGAGTTAGCTTTCCATGGATTGAACACTTATAAAAACCTGGAAGGAACACTCTTGATCCCTTTGCGACACTGGATTACACTAAACATTAGAGTGTGCATCTATACCAGTACACAGTTTTTATTGCAATTTGGTGGAAATTATAATGTTGTACTCATACAGACTCTTGTTTTAACAGAGAATGAAATTGATGGGGACACTTTTGTGAACCTAACTAAAAATATGATAGCTAAATTTTTTCCGAAGATGAAGGATCAAGTTAAATTTTTGAAATTACAGGAAAGCCTAAAGACGAAGATGCCCTCTAAGACCACACACACCAATCATGAGTAAGTATTTTATGGCCAAAGGTATGTAGACAGCCCTACTAATTACTGAGTCCACATTTTTCAGCCACAGCTATTGCTAACAGGAATATCCAACATGTAAAAACAAAAAAATAAAATATGTGTTGAATGTTGAATGTTGAAAGTTGAATTAAGTGTCAGCAGCAAACCCTATCTGTAATCGATTGGTTCTGTCTTACAGCATTTGCTTGTGTTCCAATGAGCAGGAGAAATAGTTCTGTCCTACACAATATTTCGTTAATAGTCTATTGTTCATCTTAAAGGCTTATTTTATGAACCAAACTTATTGTAAAATAAAAAAATTAATGGTTAAAAACGCACTTTACAATCGATATTTTTATGAGGATCGATCCTTTCGATTCAGCGTCAATATTGAAAGTATTGAAAGTATTTCAGGATCGATCCGCCCATCCCTAATATGCATTCAAATGTTTGCATTGTGGCTGGCGTTGTTCATTGGTGAGGCATCGACCAATAAAATGTCTTCATTCCCACCCCAGCCCCGCCCCCGACTTTGCTCTCTCAAGTTTGCATTTACAAGTGCACGAGTGAGTTTTGCTACAGGAATATCGCAAAAGGAGTAGCAAAAGTCAAAGCGCTAGGATTTGAGGTTGTGCTGCCAGATCTGAGAAGGTTGTGAGTGCCGACTTGTGGTTGTACAGCGAAACTGAAGTAAAGCGCAAAGATAAATGTGTAGTACACAATTGTGCCTGTCATTTTCTTTATGTGAATGACACTTTACACATTTGTAACTACTAATCTGCAACTTCGAATTCAAAACACAGGTGTTCTCAGTATTGTCTGTGTGTGCAAATCGATAGATGCAGCTTTTCACATCAGAGCTGTGAATATAAATTTCAACTTACAAATACAAATATTAATTTTACAAGTTCTCACATTCAAATTAGCAAGCTCTCGAGTTTTGCTACTGTTTTACCTTCATAATTACCGACGGGGTGAAGCTGATAATTAGGGGGGAGGCAGCCGACTCGTCACAGTATACATATATGTATATGTGTGTGTGTGGCAGGGGATGTAAATTATATTATATAGCATGATATTAGTCTTGTTGTAAACAGCATTCATATGTTTTCATCAAAGAATATTTCTGTTCTCTTTTTCAACTAATATTGCTTTTTTATTTTGGTAAAGAATTGATCAGAGGCAATGTAAATATATGATATTAATTGTTGTAAAGAGTATTACTATTTATTTATTTATTTATTCATTTATTCATATGTTTGTTTGAAAGAGACATTTATTAGTTTCAATATATCTTTTTCTTAGGTGGTATCCTTTGATTAAATTCTGTAACATTCATAAAAATAAACATTTAATAGACAATTACAGGTTGTGTCTGTGTTGTGAATTGGTATAAAAAAATAGTAGTATATTACATAATAATAATAATAATAATAAATAGTACCTTTAAAATAGTGCTTTAAAATGGTTTAAAAAATGGTTCAAAAAGGAACCCATGTGGGTCATTTAATTCACCTTTATGTAAAGGTTCCAATTAGAACCTTTTCAAAAAGGTTCAAAAATGAACTTTTAAGGTTCCCCCACAGTTGCAATCCTTAGGAACCTTAAAAGGTTCATTTTTGAAGCTTTTCTTCTAAGAGTGTACTTCTTAAGCTCTTGACCATTCGCAAGTAGGGTCCTTGCATTCTACTGTGGAATGAACAGCACCATTAAGATGATCCAGCCCATGTCTGAGAGGATTGAGTTTGAGATTGAGGGTATCTCTAACTGCTTCCCAGGGCAACCCTTTTACATCTAGATACTTCTCTGCTGATTTGACAATTATTTTGATCCTTTCATTTCGGCTTTTCGTCTATGCTGAACAATTTATTATTTCTGCCATAAACAGTACAAAATCATTCTTCTTCACTATCAGGGTCTATTCTTTCAACTTATCACATCCTTGACATCATCCTATTTCTTTGTACATACTTCCATTTTGTTTTGCCATTCTCACATTTCCTGAAACCTTTGCTGCCTCTGCATAGCTGATACCCTTAACTATCTTGATTCTTTGCACTTCAGCCTGCCTTTTACTAACTTCACAGCCACGATACGCTGAACTATGTTCCCCTCTACAATTACAACATTTCAGCTTTGCACCCTCTTCACATTTGCCATACTCATGCTCTCCACTACATTTACCACATCTTTGTTTTCCCTTGCACACCGCTGCCACATGTCCAAACCTTTGACATTTGAAACATGAGTGGTAGAGGTATATATAGCCTCACATTGTAACACATGTATCCAGTATATCTTTGCAGGGAGAGTTTCCTCATCAAAAGATCACAACCGAAGTGCTATCACTTACACTTCCATTCCTGTTTGTTTTTAGACGTTTGACTTCACTTATATTTGCATTTGTTACATTTTCTTTCACATCTTCTATCCATATATTTAAGTGATTAATGACAAAATTTTTATTTTGGGGTGGAGTAACCCTTTAACATTGTAGCTGCTCAATATGCTCACCCAGTCAATTCATTGTATACGTGACGGATGGAAATATGTTTGTATAATTATATAAAGAAATTCATGAATACTGTAAGAATATTTAAATAATTTATTTTGAAAGAAGTTATTTTGAATCCATTTAAAAAAAAAGGTTCATCAAATGTAAATACGTTATTTAAGTAGTGTTCGTTAATCTGTGATCAATTAGTTTAGTCCAAAAAATTGTCCAATCGATTACTTGTGCCTTGTCCAACACTAGGGGGAGAACTCGCGTCGTTTCTTCATTGTGCATAAGTTCGCAGTGGAGAAGCATGGTGTAGTGTGTATGATTAATTCTCTCCCCTTTTCCAGGGGGGTATTCCAGAAAGCTTGGTTAACTTACCATTTAACTTACCTCTGGGTTGATTTACCCCAAACCGGCATACCTAGAGTATGTCGGTTCCAAAACACCTGAGAAGAGTTAGTTTAATCAACCCCCTATTGGTTACCCAGAGTTAATGCGTGTGCGTACATAAAGACGTTTTCAATGGACCGCCGATTTCACGAGTCAAAATGGAAAATCAAATTGAAAAAAAGAGAGCGGCATACTTTACAGAGGCAGAGTTGGAGGTTTTAATGCACGCATATGAAGAATTTAAGACAATATTAATGAAAAAAAGCAATACGGCTGCATCGGCTAAAGAAAGAGAGTTGGCTTGGCAAAAAATAACAGACAGAGTAAACGCGTAAGTGTATTAAATTGCAAATTTCATATCTCCTCCCCTTTTATTATAATGCAAAATAATTAAATACCCCTTCCGCATCCTTCTGACTGTTAAATCACCATGAAAGCATTTACTTTTCCTGCCATTCATTTCTTTAGGTTAAAATAACAATGTATATTGACTAGGGATATATGGTTTCTTATTTAATAAGGTGTAATCCTTCTGGAGCCAGAAGAACTTTAAGCCAAGTCAAAATGAAACACAAAAACATTCTGCAAAAAGGTAATATTTGATTTACACAATTACTAAACTATTTATTAAACACGATTTAGTATATTCTTTCTGTCATGTAGCTAATAGAAAGAAGGCTGAAGCCCGTCTAACTGGCGGGGGCCCACCACCACCTCCCCTCACCCCATCTGAGGAGCTGGCTCTGTCCCTTAATAAAGGGCGACCAGTGGTTGCTGGCATTCCAGGGGGCACTTCATCACACACACCATGCACCACAAGTAACATGGTGAAATGTAAGTTTACCACTATGATTTGTTTTCATTATATGACTTAATAAATCTCTGTCACTTAAAGGCTTTTTGAACATGCTTAACGTTTTTATGCAGGCTTACTTTATTTAACTGCATATGATGTATAGGCTGCTGTGATCTTAGTTGTATTACTTTGACATGTTTTTTTCCTGCATTATTGGTTTTTCTTTGATTAATATTGAGAATTTTATGGGTTGTATTTTCTTATAGATACTGATAGAGGGATTGTATTATTGGACCCTACAGAAAGAACACAGTCTGTCACAGTTGTAAGTGTTTTGTTGTCAGGTACCTTTAGTTGCTTTTAGATATTTTGTGTTTTTTTTCTTTTTGCCAGATAATGTATACTTGCATATTTCCACTGAAGGATGAAGATGATGATGAAGAGACCACATCTGCTGTGACAGAAGTGGACAATGCTGGTAGATCCACTGAGGTATGATGCATACCATTATAATGCATGTCCCCTTTGTACGTTAGAGTAACAAACTGTCATTGTCCTTTCACAGTACATACCTGGGGATTTGCCCACAGATCAAGGTCCTTCAAGCTCAATGCACAATCTAAGCAGTGTAAGAATTTGTGTGCAGTTGTCCATATTTTAATTTTATTGTCTGACAGAATCTCATTTATTTATTTCTTAATTTTTTTGCCTTCCTAGTTGCCAGCAAAGGAGCTGTATAAGGTCCATCTTCAAAAACAAATAAGAAAAAGTGACATGGAGATGGACCTTATACAGCTTCAAATGGAGGAGAAAAGGCTATCCATTAAAAAAAGCAACACTAGAAATTGAATTACTGGAGCATCACCTTAAGGTGAGAACTTGTGTGAATATTAATCTGCTGCACGTTAAAAGTGTTGTCTATATAAAGCAATGTAATAAAAAAAAAATGATAATTTTACTTTCATTGTTTTTCAGGAAATAAAGAAATGAACTGCACAGCAGACCAGTGCAAACAATTTAATAAAAGAAATTTTGACAAATCCTGTCTCTCAAAAGTCTTCCATCTCTGTTGTGTGCAAAAATCTGTAGGGGTTCCTCTGGGCCATCTTCTTCAATACAAGGAGGGTGGCTCTCTCCTCTTATAGTGGCAATGTTGTGAAGCACAACACAAGCCACTATGATGTCGCATGCCCTCTCTGGACTGACCCGGAGCCCACGCAGACACTGAAACCTACACTTGAGGATCCCTATGGTCATCTCCACCTTGGCCCGTGTTCGGCTGTGAGCCAGGTTAAAGCGTGTCTGTGGTCCAGGATCAGGTTTAGGGTAGGGTGTCATTAAATAGGGCAGACAAGGGTATCCTCTGTCCCCCAGCAAGTAACCATTGTACTGTCCTGTATTGATTCAAGTGTACAATACAAATATAGTAAAATAGAAAAAAAAAAAAAAACATTGTATAAAGCAAAACATACCCTGCTGAAATGTCTGGCATAATGATGACTCGCGGAAAATTCTGGCATCATGCACAGATCCTGGCCATTTTGCCTCAGCATTAGTAATGATGTGGGTTGCCTCGCATATTACCTATAGTTAGTGGAAAAAAGTAATGCGTTTAATGATTTTTAAGGCAAAAAATTAAGGACACAAAATTAAGTTGTTACCTGCACATTGATACTATGAATAGATTTCCTATTAACATAGTCTCCCTCATTTATTGAAGGAGCTTTAATAGGAATGTGGGTGCCATCAATGCACCCAATTACATTTGGAAACCCTGAAATAGAAAGTCATATATGGAAGTATCAAGTGTGTGTGTGCAGGATGAATACATGTATAGATATAAATAGTATGACTACATATTAAATATGCGTCATAGAATTTACTACAAAGGACAAACCTGCCACTCTGTGGAATTCCTCTTTAATAAGAAGGCTCTACACACAGTTGAGCAAAAAAACCGAACGTGCTATGCACAGAATGTTTTCTGTGCTAAGCGCAGACCCGCGGTTTGTGACATTTGCAATATGCGGTTTCAAGAGATGTGTTAAATAAATTAACGATTCTTTTGAAAACCGATAACGCTCTTTCAAATAATCATTAGGGAAAGAAAAGACATCAATACGCGGTCTTATAACTCTCTCCCGGCGGAAAAAACCTCGTATAATTTGTGCCTCTACGTCCACAGGATCGTCATCAAAAGGGCACGCCATGCTCAGTAACCCTCTGAAACAGACTGACCCTGGAACATAACCTGCTACCGAGCAGGTTATCTTCAGAGAGTAAGGTGCTATGGTTACATACATACCCAGAAAGTTACCTCCGTTTTTGGAACCGAAAGTTTAGGTTATCCACTAACTTACCCTTAAACTTACCCGGGTATGTCACATAACCTGCTTTCTGGAATACCCCCCAGGTTTGCCTTATTAATTTTTTGTTAAAATTGTGTGAGTTGATGTTGTGAAATGTTTAAGAGTGTGCAGATGTCAATAATATAGGAAATGAATGGTGATTAAAATGCTTAAAAATGTGATTGGTTCGGCGATGCAGGAGTTTGGAGGCCACGCGAGGCAACATGTTGAGTAATGAGTTGTGCATATTTAGATTGTATGTTAATAAACATTTAATTCTGTCTGCTTTGTGTTCTTTGGTTGATTCACAGATTGTTTGAGACATCTAAGCATTGTATAGATTATTTAAATGTTTAAATTGTTTGTACTAGTTAATAGATAGCTAAAAAACAACAACTAGGTTTTCAGATAATTCTGAAATGCCATGAAATATGTATTAATTCACTGAGGTATTGTTGATTTATAGATAACTAAAGATTATATCTCAATAACCACTTATTGTACCAATTGTAAATTAAGCAGAAAATTGCAAACAACCCTGTTTTGAAAAATTGTTTATTGTTAATTGTTATCAAAAGATCGTGGAGTGTGTATGATTAATTCTCTCCCCTTTTCCAGGGGTATAACACTCCCGCTAGGTCAGATCTTGAGTAAATATGGTGTGTCATTTCACTGTTATGCAGATGACACCCAGCTGTATTTGCTGCACAAATCCAATTTATTGTTACACACATATTCACATGTTCACTTAAGACATAACCGACATGGGTTAACACATTTTTGTGTGTTTTTGACCGTTTAGGCACGCAACTTAAGCTAAACGTTCACTTTACTTGTCCATGTTCTGTTCCTTCTTTGAGCTCATGCACAAAAATCTTCCTGAGGAACAGTGCAAGTTCTCTTTCATGCTTTTAAAAACATGAATAAATATAATCAACTTTAATAAATCATGCATGTTCTATTTTGCTAAAGTCAAGTTAAATGATTTTACTGATTTGCACTTGAAATTTGGCTTTCATGGAGGAGAGAAAACGCACTGCTAGAAAGGGGGCGGAATGGGGCGCAATAATTGTATTTTCTTTATTATTGTATTTTTCATTGGAGGCTGAAATTGAAATCGTAACTGTATTTCGATTAATTGCACAGCTATAAAAGAGAGGTGCTGCAAAAAAACAAGCATGAAAACTTATTCTAGTACACCCCAAAAACCAAATCAAGACTTGCTAAAGGGGCATAATAGGACCCCTTTAAATGCCACACTTATTTACTGATGAAAACTGATAAAAAAAAAAAAAATCCTGTGATTACTGATTACAGAAATGGCAATAAAATTATTCTGCCTAAATAAATGCTAATGAAATGAAGTCAAACCTGAGCCTGGAATTCTCCCGGAGTCTCTTGATCTCCTGACTTGATCTGCTGTCATTCGATAATGGATGTCTATATAATGCACCCAACAGAAAATAAGAGTTACTCTTACTACAGAATGTGTTGTGCTGTTAAGGTGCATTGCACTGTGCTCTTAAATACACACTAGTACTGTCATGCAGACAGACATTAGCCAATCAGAGGAGAGACAACTGAAGTCAGTACTCTGTTTCCAGTAAATCATGTCATTTAGGAAGAGCGCTTGGGATACCCCCACAATTCAAATGTGTGTGTGTGTGTGAGAGAGAGAGAGAGAGAGAGAGAGAGAGCCTTGTAATGGAAAAAGATCAGAGTGTCCAATAATCCAGTATCATGCATGCTAAATAGTCTTTGCTAGTGCTGGGCAGAGCGAGGCTTCATGAAACACTGAAACAGTTGAAGCAAATGTGCCGAATCTTCAAAACAATTTGACACCCGTGGGATTTGAGCTTCACTCACATACATTCTGTTTGAAGCACAGTTAAATGTAAGATGGGAGACAACTGTGATGATTAATGGACAACTTTGTTTGGTTGAGAACATCTTCTATGAAACCATTACAGAAGACACATTCATTCTGTTGAGATGGTTTTTAGATCTGGACCCCTTGTGCAAACAACCACATAATGGACAAGACATTGGCATCTCCACAGCTCCTTTAATACCTTTAAAATATGTAGTGCTGTAACAACTATTTAATAAAACTGATCATGGAAATAGGTGACAACAAATTTCATTATTGATTAGTTAGAAATTATTGACCCTTAACAAAGACCCAGCTGCCTTAGTTACTGTTGCTATGTCACATGTTTACATGCACCCTCATAATACAGTTATAATGGGAATTTGGAAAAAGATAATTTTAATAAAGCATTTGCCATGGGTTTGTAAACGCTGTATTTATGCATGTTTTGACCTGAGGTTGTTTTGCATTTACTAGGGGTGTGACGAGACACTTATCCCACGAGAACGAGACAAGACAAGATTTTTAAACTTTTCTTAAGAAATCCTCAATGATGAAATATATAGGAAAAAATAATATTTTATTCAACTGAAAAAGACAAAATGCAAAAAAAAAATGTAGATGCATTTTGAGCTTTATGAAATTAAACTTCCATTTTAATGAATTATATTCTGGAGAAAAAAGGTTAGAAAACTAAACACAAAAAGGTAATTTACTAGTGGTTCTGGCAAACTGTTCACTGTCTTTAAAAAACATTCATTTAAAAAAAACATTCAATGAATGAGTCAGTGTCTCACTTTATTAAGAATTGTTTGACTATTGTAATCTCCTGAATGAATAATTCAATGACATACTTGTTTTAAACGGGCAGTTGTTGCCACCTACTGGCAGAAGAGGATAAGCGTTACTATACATACACATGTTAAGATACTTTCGTTTTGATCGCTACTGTAGACAATAAGTGTTTATACAGTGTATATAAACTTTTATCCCAGTACTTCTAATATTTAAATGACTGTAACACAGAAATAATGATTATAATGTGGTTGAAAAGACTGTGTTCTTGGGTAAAACTCTTATATGCTTCTCCCTTCTCTTCTGTTATTACAAACAATACTATTTTACAGTATTTTCCATTGCATAGGGGAACTAGACAGGGTTGCCCTCTAGCCATTTTGCTGAGGTCAACCTCAGATATCCAGGGTATATCTAGGGGGGACAGAGAGCACAAACTATCACTCTATGCAGATCCTCATAATTCTCTCGCTCATGTTATGACTGCACTAGAGCGTTTCAGTCATATTTCTGGATACAAACTCAACCTCTCTAGGAGTGAATTATTTCCCATAAATCGTGCTGCATAAAATACTTCTTTTTCTCCCTATCCATTTGCAGTAGCCCCTGATAAATTTACATATTAAGGCGTGGTTGTCTCAAGAAATATTTCTGAGCTGTTTAAACTAGGGATGCTTATACTGACCATTTAACCTTTTAACCGAAAGAATGAATTTTGACCGATTATTACTATCAGTTAAACGGTTTAAAATGTTATATATACACACACACACAAACATATATATATATATATATATATATATATATATATATATTTAATTATTATTATTATTATTATTATTAATAGTATTAATAGTAGTAGTATAAAGTTTTGCGGCATAAATATGCTACACATACACTATTTGTTAACTCATGGGGCGTTATCATGTGCAACCACACGTGCCTTCAGATGTATTTTGCCAAATAAGCAAAATAAAGCGAGCGAAAAGAAGTACTGTGTGGGACCATTTCGACAGA
>NW_026129245.1:75111-82226 GCF_022985175.1 Labeo rohita
ATTAAAAACAAACATCACGTACAAAGGGAGTTTTTGCACGGTTGCATACTGTCATGACGTTTGTAAAAAATAAATATTTTTTATCCAACCAGTCATTTCTGTTCATGTGTTAATACCTCTCTCCCACCTTTCCATAGACTGGTTTACACACTGAGCTGTATTATTAAATGAGCAAAGACAACTGAAAGTAAGGATTCACATATTACTTTTAAGTCCTTTTGATATTGCTCAGACTATCTGGTACTCAGTCACTAAATCGAGTTAATGTTAAAATATAACTTATTTTACTGATATTTTTACACAAACAGAACAGTTTTGCAAGGTTGTATTTTGGGTACTTTTATGACGTTTTTAAAACGTCTTATTCCAACGTGCATATTACGTTATTTTAACACCTGAATAAAACATCCCCTGAAAGTTGTAGTTTGGTCTGGTTTCATTTTCGTAGTGGACGAACGTGATATTATTAAATGAGCGAATACAGCTGTAAGTACGGATTCACCTATTACTTTGAAATACTTTTAAGAACGTATAGTTTTTGCAAGGTTGTATTTTGGGTACTTTTATGACGTTTTTAAAACGTTTTATTCCAACGTGCATATTACGTTATTTTAACACCTGAATAAAACGTCCCCCGAAAGTTGTAGTTTGGTCTGGTTTCATTTTCGTAGTAGACAAACGTGATATTTACGTTTTTTTGACTACTTAAAGAAAACGTTCCAGGTTGGTATTTTTACAACGTTCATAAAACGTTTTATTTTGGTTACATTTTTTTTTATTTAAAAACGTTAAAACGTTGTACTACAACATTACCTAATTGCAACCAAAATACAATGTTGTGAAAAGTTGTAAAAACGTTTTGTGTTTGCTGGGATCACAGTGTTACAATACTTAATTATTTTTGCGGTTTTATATACACTTCTCTAAACATGTTTTGTTGATTTAAACACTTCACATGATTAAAAGCACACACCTTTCTTCAGCTGAATCACAGACGCGGAGCACGGCGCAGCTTCATGACGTCACATCGCCAGACCAAAATAAAAGTCTTTTCGCTAAAATCGTTTACTTTTTCATTTAAAAACAAAAATAATACAGTGCAGCATTACTCGAAAGAATGAATTACAGAGCTACCAAAAGCCCAAAGAAATTAATGCAAGTAAGATTCATATTTCAGCCTTATTTGTTTAAAGTGGATTAAGTATTCAGTTGATGATGGGTTTAAAACAGTTGATTTTGACTGTCTGAATGTAACACTTAAATTAAAATTGGGTAAAATAATATCTTCTAAATATTAATGAAATGTGATTTACATTTTCCCAGGTTATCTTTATTAAAATGGCCCATGGCATATTCAGTGGAAGGGAAGTGATATTCAGAGAAACAACTTGGATTTCTCAACTTTTTCTCAGAATAACACCCTTCTCACAGCTCCAAAATTTATTTATTACCAGTAAATAGATTTTTACTTATTCTTTTACATATTTTCTTTTCAGGTTTTTCAGATGTTGATGAAAAACAACATGATCTGGATGTACCTGACAGGTCCTTGCAGGCAAGGAGAACACACATTATAGACACTCAGAACAAATGGTCAAAATATGTATCCTTTTGTCACAGGGGCAAAAAGTACCAAAAACGTGCATATTATTACCCCAGTATCCCAAACAACACTGTCTAGTTATAGACAAAACATTTTATGTTACTTTAAACTCTTGTGTCGTTCCTTGTATTTATTTAATACACAATTAACACAAAGTGACACTGTCACGAATCTGGTCGGTGCTTTGTGGACCGCACACCACCAGATGTCACTCTCACCTTTACACTGCACTCTGACTGTTGTTTTGCGCTTCGGACTGCATCTCCCATCCTCCACCGCGCCCATGGCGTTGCCTCCGGTAGCCAATCAGGCTCACTATAAAAGCCCCGGACTTTCCCCTTGCAAATCACGGATTGATATTGTCGTACTCTTAGTGTTTTCTTAGTTTCTGGTTCCGAGTTCCTAGTCCCCAGTGTTTTGTCTTTCCCGCCTGGTTTGCTCGTTTTGAATGTCTAGCCGCCTGCCTTTTTGACTATCGCTCATGTTTATTGGATTATTCTCTGACTGCCTGTGATACACCTGTCTGCTCCTGTTTCGACCCTGCCTGCTCGACTATGTATCTGTCTCGTCCCAATAAAAGCTCGCATATGGATCCGCTCGCCTCTCGTCATTCACTCCTGGTTACAGATCAATCCGTCACACAAGGATCCAGCAGCTCCACTCCCGGACATTCAACAGATATGGACACAGACAGGATACTATTCAGGATAAAACAAGGACCACGCACCCTCGAACAACACATCCGTGAGTTTTTGGCCATCGCTAATCATTCCACCCTCCCGGACTGTACAATCATAGAAATTTATTGCGATGGTGTTAACGAGCCACTGAAGGCGAGACTAAGACGCGAGGGTCCGCGTTCATCACTCGCGGAGTTTCTGAACTTTGCACTGTTGTGTGTGGGTTCGCCGTGCACCGTGGGGGTCGCGCAGAGGGAGCGCGACAACGCGGCAATGGTGACCGCGCGTCCCACTCGCAAATTGGCGGTCATGCCTGAGCACGATGCCGCGAACGCGCTAGCCGCCTGGATCGCTCGTGAAATGGCGGCCGTGGCGGAGCGCGCTCGAGCAATGGCGGCGACAGCGATGCCCGTGCACAAAATGGCGGCGACTGCGGTGCCCGTTCGCAAGATGGCGGCGGCGCCGGTGCACGCTCACAAGATGGCGGCGACGGCGGAGCCCGTTCACAAGATGGCGGCGATCACAGAGCTCCGTCACGTCACAGCTGCCATACAAGAGCCATTTAAAGGTACTGTTACATTTCCTGAGTCAAGTCAAGTTGCAGCTGCGCTTCCTGAGTCAAGTCAAGTTTCCAAGTCAAGTCAGATTACAGCTGCTTTTCCTATGTCAAGTCAAGTTGGAGCCGTGTTTCCTGCATCAAGTCAAGTCAGAGCTGCTCTTCCTAAGGCAAGTCAAGTTAAAGCTGTGTTTCCAGTGTCAGGTCAAGCTGCTACTGTGGCTCCTGTGTCAAGTCAAATTACAGCTGTCTCTTCTGTCTCAAGTCAAGTTACAGCCATCATTCCCGGGCCAAGCACTGTCAAGATGGCTGCCACGCCAGAGCCACTGCACAAAATGGCTGCCACGCCAGAGCCTGTCGCAAAGATGGCCGTCACGCCAGAGTCTGTTGCAGAGATGGCAGTCAAGCCCGCGCCCGCTAACGCCACGTCTGTCAAGCCCGCGCCCGCTAACGCCACGTCTGTCAAGCCAGCGCCCGCTAACGCCACGTCTGTCAAGCCAGCGCCCGCTAACGTCACGTCAGTCAAGCCCGCGCCCGCTAATGCCACGTCAGCCAAACCACAGCCCACTCAGGACATCTCCGTCAAGTCACAGCCTGTTCACGCCATGTCTTCTGCTCCGGAGTCTGCACCCATCATGGCCGCCCGTCCTGAAGCGGTTCCGGAGTCAAGCAAAGTCGCAGCCGTGGTCTCGTCTGACATCTCAAGATCACGGCCTATCATGATGGCCCACGTGCTGGACTCACCCCTAATGACGGTATGGGCAGCTAAAATGGTGTTCCTTCAGGTCGCGGCAGCTACCCCCGAGTCAAGTCAAGACACAGCTGCCGTTCTCCATGAATCAAGCCAGGTCACAGCTGTTCCCCACGAGACATGCCCGGTCACACCTGTTGTTCCAGAGTCAAGTCACGCTACATCTGTTGTTCCTGAGTCAAGCTATGTTGTTCATGAGTCAAGTCCCGTTACAGCGGAGCTTCATGAGCCAAGCCAGGTTACAGCAGATCCTCATGAGCCAAGTCAAGCTGCTGCTGTTATTCCAGAGCCAAGTCAAGCTTCAGCCGCTGCTCCAGAGTCAAGTCAGGCTACAGCTGTAGCTTCCAGGTCCAGTCAAGCTTCCAAGTCCAGTCAAGCTTCCAAGTCCAGCAACGTCAAGGCTGTCGTTCCTGCGTCAAGCAACCACAAGGCTGTCGTTCCTGAGCCAAGTAAAGTCATTGTTAACCTGCACAAGCCAAGTGAAGTCAGGGCCGCTCTTCCTGAGTCGAGCAAAGTTCAAGCTACGGTTCCTGAGTCAAACCGATTTAAAGCTGCGGCCACTCCTGATTCAAGTAATGGCAAAACTGCTGTTCCTGAGCGAAGTACGGTCAAGACTGGGGTTCCTGTGTCAAGCAAGGTCAGAACGGATCCTCCCGAGTCAAGTCAAGCCACAGCTGATCTCCATGAGCCTAGTCAAGTCACAGTTGATGTTCACAAGCTAAGTCAGGCCTCAGCCAGTAGCCACGAACCAGGTCAAGTCACCGTTGATCCTCATAGGCCAAGTCAAATCATCGCTGGACTTCATGCGTCAGGTCAAGTCACAGCAGCACGTATTGAGCCAAGTCAGGGTATTGCTGTTGTTTCAGAGCCAAGTCACGTCCCGCCTGACGGCCCAGAGTCAAGTCTCGTACCGCCTGACGACCCAGAGCCAGGTCACGTCTCGTCTGACCTTCCAGTGCCCTGTCATGTCTCGTCTATCTGTCCAGAGCCTCACCATGTCTTGTCTGACCGCCCAGAATCAAGTCACGTCTCGTCTGACCGCCCAGAGCCAAGTCACGTCTCGTCTGACCTTCCAGAGCCCCGTCATGTCTCGTCTATCTGTCCAGAGCCTCACCATGTCTCGTCTGACCGCCCAGAGTCAAGTCATGTCTCGTCTGACCGCCCAGAGTCAAGTCACATTATGTCTGCCAGTGTGATGGCAACCGCCATTCTCAGCATCTGGGCCGCACGCTACGCTCCAGAGATCTTGACGACCCCAGAAGTCCTGCCCGTTGTCAAGTCTGCGCCAGAGGTCTCGTCTGACCTCCCTGAGCCTTGTCACGTCATGTCTGCTAGCGTGCTGGCGATCGCCATTCTCAGTGTGTGGGCTGCACACTCGGCTCCAGAGGTCACATCTGTTCACCAGCTCACTCCTGCGGTCACGTCTGGTCACAAGCCTGCTCCAGAGCTCCCGTCTGATCTCAAGTCTGCTCCAGAGCTCCCCCCACTTGGAGAAGCCATGCCAATGCCTCCTGAGGTGTCAGCCTTGGCTGTAGATCCTCCCATGGAGGCGGCATCCCTCTACAACCTCTCTGCTTCTCCCCTTATTCTGTCTGCCTTCTCTATCTCTGCTGTTCCCAGATCCCAGGCCATTCCTGCTCCAGAGTTCCCGCCTGGTCTCAAGTCTGCCCCAGAGGTCCCGTCTGGTCTCAAGTCTGCCCCAGAGGTCCCGTCTGGTCTCAGGTCTGCCCCAGAGGTCCCGTCTGGTCTCAGGTCTGCTCCAGAGGTCCCGTCTGGTCTCAAGTCTGCTTCAGAGGCCTTCCCCTTCAGAGAAGCTGCGCCAATGCCTCCAGAGGTGTCAGCGTCGGCTGTAGAACCTCCTATGGAGGCGGCGTTATCCTGTGGTCTCTCTGCTTCTCTCCCTGTTCTCTCTGCCTCCTCTGACTCTGCTCTCCCCAGGTCCCATACCATGACGCAGGTTCCTGTTCCGCCCCGGAGGGCTGCTGCGCCTCCTGTTCCACCCCGGAGGGCTGCGGCACCTCCTGCTCCGTCTCCTGTTCCGCCCTGGAGGGCTGCTGCGCCTTCTCTCCCTATTCTGTCTGCCTCCTCTGACTCTGCTCTCCCCAGGTCCCAGACCGTGACGCAGATTCCAGTTTCGCCCTGGAGGGCTGCTCCGCCTCCTGCTCTGCCTCCTGTTCCGCCCTGGAGGGTCGCTCCGCCTCTTGTTCCACCTCGGAGGGCTTCTGCGCCTCCTGCTCCACCCTGGAGGGCGCCCGCGCCTCCTGCTCTGCCTCCGGCTCCGCCCTGGAGGGCCCTTGCTCCGCCTCCGGCCCCGCCCTGGAGGGTACCTGCTCTGTCGGTCCTGCCTCAATCACTGGGCCCTCCACATGGACCTGGCCCTCCAGCCCTCGCCCTGTCTCGCTCCCGCCCCACCGCTCCCCGGGACTGTTGTTTCCTTTGAGCGTCTGGAAGCCGCTCCTTGGGGGGGGGCTATGTCACGAATCTGGTCGGTGCTTTGTGGACCGCACACCACCAGATGTCACTCTCACCTTTACACTGCACTCTGACTGTTGTTTTGCGCTTCGGACTGCATCTCCCATCCTCCGCCCATGGCGTTGCCTCCGGTAGCCAATCAGGCTCACTATAAAAGCCCCGGACTTTCCCCTTGCAAATCACGGATTGATATTGTCGTACTCTTAGTGTTTTCTTAGTTTCTGGTTCCGAGTTCCTAGTCCCCAGTGTTTTGTCTTTCCCGCCTGGTTTGCTCGTTTTGAATGTCTAGCCGCCTGCCTTTTTGACTATCGCTCATGTTTATTGGATTATTCTCTGACTGCCTGTGATACACCTGTCTGCTCCTGTTTCGACCCTGCCTGCTCGACTATGTATCTGTCTCGTCCCAATAAAAGCTCGCATATGGATCCGCTCGCCTCTCGTCATTCACTCCTGGTTACAGACACACACTGTGATATAATGACACAATGTGTTAAAACAGCCTGAGACAAAAAAAAAAAAATGATATTAATGTCCTTTTTGAGAATGCTGATGCTGCACTATACAGAAGTTGCTATAACCGGTCAATGTGAAGTGATGTGGTTCTTTCCCAAAAACACAAGTCATTGGAGTTACATTATCAAAACTCTGACTTATTTCTAAGAATATATAATATTTTGTACATTTGTATTTTTTCATAATTACACAACTACACTTTTTTTCTCACAATATAAACCCTTTAGCTGCATAATTTCTTTATAACATGTAAATGATCTGTATAGGTTTTTATTTATTCTTTTAAATATTTTTCTTTTCAGGTTTTTGCAAATGTTGATGAAAAACAAGATGATCTGGATGCACCTGATGGATCCTTGCAGGTAAGGACAATGTGTGTTATACAGACTGTGTTTGTGTAAGTATAAAGTATATGTATATACATTTATATATTTTTCCTAAAATTTGTAAGAGTACTGTAGAAAAGAAATCAAACAAACAAACAAACAAACAAAAACTCTTGATTTCATATGACCCTTATGTGTAGTATCATGGCAGGAC
>NW_026129246.1:0-80536 GCF_022985175.1 Labeo rohita
GCTGCGAGGATGTGGGTTCTTTATCCGGCATTTTGCTGCTTTCTTGGCAGGCCCGATCAGGATGAACTTTAGTCTGTTTGCCGCCTGTCCTCGTAGACTTGCTCATTTTAAGTGAAAATTCCGAAGGCGCGGACTTTCAAAAATACAAATAAGATGCAACAAGTTTGATGTGCTGATAAAATAGGGTGTATTCTTAAGATATTACATGAACTAACGCGGAGCGTAGACACCGTGCGTCTCACCACCACATTACCAAACCGGAAGTCCCAGTTTACATTTCTAAACATTCATTTTGCCATTAATTGTAATAATCCAGTGAGATTTTTGTGTGGAGCACAGGCTGTTGTCAGACTCCTTGTGCAAACAGAGATGTGATCTCTCCATCATTCAATCCAGTCTGTCTTAATGTATTTGCACAAAAATGATAAGGATTCATGCTGATATCATCCAAAACCACACTTTGCCAGGGGTGTTTCCAAACTTTTGGAGGGCAGTGTACCTGTTGGATTGTTGAAAAAAAAAAAGATAATGCAAGCCTGAATTATGTGAATGCCGGTTTACAGTTTTTTGACTGTAACTTCTGCATTTTTTTTTTTTCTTTTTTACTTCTAAAAAATTGTACAATTGACAGCATTTTACTGTAAAATTTTATTAAATGTCTGGTTAGATCTTCTGTATACAGTACAGGAACTTAATGTTAAAACTTGCTCCCCATAGTTTTTTTTATAATATCTTACAGTTAAAATTACACTATTTTTTTTTTACAGTGTAGCACTTATTATTTAGCTACTAGTGCTTACATTTTAGGTAGTACCTTTTTAAAAAATACTAGTATTTATTCATTGGATAGTTCTTATTTATTAGATACTGGTATTCATTCACTTATTCATTAGCTACTAGTTCTTATTTGTTTGGTACTAGTGCTTATTATTTAGGTTGTACCTTTTAAAAAAAAAAAATATTAGTACTTATTCATTAGTTTATAGCTCTTATTTATTAGATACTTGTATTCATTCACTAAATACTAGTAGATACTAGTACTTCTTAATTTATAGATACTTATTTCAAAAGTGACTTGAAACAATTCTACTGCTGCAAGTAACACATTTCAAAATCTAGGGCCAGCCCTGTTAAAAGCACAATTTCTTTAAACAAATATAGGGCACAATAACATGCATAATATCAATTATGACTGCAATTTAATTGATTACACAAAGTTGCATGTTTATCATGAGGTTGAATCCAGTTATTTATTAGTCGTTCTACCTTGAATAACATGTCTGTATGACAACAGTCATACATGTCTGAATAACAATAGTCTGTATCCAGCCTAGCGTTGTTCCCATAGCTGAGGTGTAAAGCACTGTTTTTTTTTTTTGTTTGGCATTTTCTAAAGCACATGAAATATAATAATGTGGATTGGCTTATTACACAGTCAAATTGTCAAATGAAAGCCAATTTTTATGGCCCTAAATTCCCTATTTGAGCCAATGCAGATGAATAAGCAATATTTCAGGGCAAGACTGAAATAATTTTCCTTTATTATATACTATATTTGTTAAAAAAAAAAATAATAATAATCTACACAAACTGAAAACTGAAAACAACATTGGTAAAAAATAATATATATATTTTATTGTTATTATTAACTGTGTGTAATGATCAAAATACATTTGTTCTCACCCCTTTACAAAATGTCTATTTTTTTATTAACTACTTTTCACACAAGATGGTAATAGTAGAATATTCAGGGAATGAGTGAAAAAATAATGATGAAAAACTGGGACAAAGGCGTAACAGGAAAAGCGAAAAAAAAAAAGTTCTACAATTACAGAATAATTCAAATGTGACATTTAAACACCCGAACGGAAGACTCTCGAATCACTATGCAGAAAAAATGTCCTCTAAAAGATGAATGAAGAATGTTCCTAATAAATCAGTTCTATGACATCTACCATAACTTAATACCTTTTTTTTTTTTTCATATTGGATGACACTGCATATATGACAGAAGCTAAAGATTTTATTCATAAGCTGTTTATTCCAGTGTAAACTAATCTTTCCCTGAACCACAGACTATATCATTGACATATATCATCTCTTGTCCTGAGATCTTCTGTGTCGTGCTTTTGGTTTGGAGCTGCACGAGAGAGCGGCAGGACTGAGCAAAGCGATGCAGGTTACCTGATTTGAAAACAAACGCCGTTGCCGCTTGGTGGAGACCTCGCTGTGTTTGGGTCGAGGGGATCGTTTTAAGCCCAGGTTGCTGAGCGATCATTTTGGTGTGCGTGCTGCACCTCTGAACACCGGCTGCAGAGCGAAACGAGTCTCTGATGCTGAAGAAGGCAAGCGGGATCGTAAGGTGAATTCCTGTTCCACATCACTTACAAGTTAACGTTATATGTTAAGAAAAATTTCCTCCCCTGCCATTAGCGGCCACCAATCCGCACGTACTACAATCACACACACACTTTCTGCCTCACATAAACATTGCAAACATACACAAACATTGACACACGCACTTTCACAAAGCACGTAATTCTTTTTGTTTATTTGTATTTTCTACAAATACAATTTGAAGTGATTGGAAAAAAAATGAATTTAGAATCCTCTATTTAATGTGTTTTTTCTTTGTTTCTTTTGCTTTCTCTTGTTACTACTTTGTACCCCTATTGTTGATCGTAAGGGAGTGTTGAATCAGCTGAGGTTTTTTTCACGCACCCGTGATTCTACCACCTCAGAGGCACCGTCTTTCATTTTTCAAGTTTCATTGTTTTCTTTTATGGACTACAAAAAAAGTGAAAAGACTATTTTTGTTTGTTTGTTTTTGAACTTTGTTGAAAATGTGAAATGTGAATGTGAACAAAAGAACGGTTTTTGTTTAACTCCATACTAATTGTTGAAAATATCACTGTGAAATTGTGAGAAGTTGCGTTTAAACCTAAAGACACAGAATGTAAAGTTTTCTCTTTTTCTTCTTTCTTTTTTTTTTTTAAATACATCTTTGAAACTGAACATATTTTTGTGTGGGAATTTCATTCAAATTATTTTTTGTACCGGTGGCTTAAAAAGCTATTCTGGAAAAAAAAAAAAAAAAAAAAAAAAAAAAAAAAAACAAGATTTACCTTGTCTGGCACCCGAACTATTGTTAATTTGTCTAATTTTTGTATATATAGTTAACAGTCATTTTGTTAATATATTGATAAAAATTTTCTTAGCGCCAGCCACCGCTACAATGTGGAATCTGAGGGTGCAAAAAAATCAAAATATTGAGAAAATCGCCAAAGTTGTCCAAATGAAGTTGTTCTTAATAATGCATGTTACTAATTAAAAATTGAGTTTTGATATATTTACAGTAGGAATTATATCTTCTATAGGAGAAATATCTTCATGGAACATGATCTTTACTTCATTTCCTAATGATTTTTGGCATAAAAGAAAAATCAATAATTTTGACCCATACAATGTTTTAGCTATTGCTACAAATATACCCCAGTGACTTTTGTGGTCCAGGGTCATATATATATATATATATATATATAATATCACGAAAGAGTTCATTTTTTGTTCGTAACTTCTTTTAAAAACTGAAACTTTCTTATATTCTATATTCATTACATGGAAAGTAAAACATTTCAAATGTTTTTTTTTTGTTTTGTTTTGTTTTAATTTTGATTACATCTTACAGCTCATGAAAGTCAAAATTCCAGTATCTCAATATATTAGAATATTTCCTTAGAAAATCAGAAAAACGGAATTGCAAAATAGAAAACTTCAAGTTCTTTAAAGTATGTTCATTTATGCACTCAATACTTGGTCTGCAGCACAAATTACAGCAAATTAATATTAGTAATATCATGGTCAGCAAACCACTTGGAAGTGGTTTTGGCACTATGGGCAGGTGCTAAAGTCCAGCTGGAAAAGGAAATCAGCATCTCCATAAAGCTTGTCAGCAAATGGAAACATAAAGTGCTCCAAAATCTCCCGGTAGACGGCTGCACTGACTTTGGACTTGATAAAACACAGTGGACCAATACCAGCAGACATCATGGCACCCCAAATCATCACTGACTTCAGAAATGTCACACTGGACTTCAAGCAGCTTGGATTCTGTGCCTCTCCAGTCTTCCTCCAGACTCTGGGATCATGATTTCAACATGAAATGAAAAATTTACTTTTATCTGAATGGAGGACTTTGAACCACTGAGCAATAATCCAGTTAATTTTCACCTTAGCCCAGGTGCTTCTGACGTTGTTTCTGTTTCAGAAGTGGCTTGGTGGTCCTTTTCCTGAAGACGTCTGAGTGTGGTGACTCTTGATGCACTGACTCTGGCTTCAGTCCACTCCTTGTGAAGCTCTCCCAAGTGTTTGAATCGGCTTTGCTTGACAGTATTCTCAAGCTTGCAGTCATCCTTGTTGTATGTGCACCTTTTCCTACCCAATTTCCTCCTTCCAGTCAACTGTGCATTTAATATTCTTTGATACAGCACTCTGTAAACAGCCACCTGTAATGCCACGCCAGAAGAGGGAGCCCTCACCCATTGACTCTCTGTTACCGCTCCCTCTGCTGCTTCTACAGTTACTTCCTGTTTGGTGGCCATTTAAGGAATCCTATACCAAACAGGCCTTGCAAAGTATTGTTTTGCCTGTGTGGACTCTACCAAGTGTTTCCCTGTTTCATTGCCTTGTTTTGTGATTTCCACGGTTTTGTTTTGTTTTATAGTCATAGTTATGCCTTGTTTTATTGCCATAGTTTTGCCTTGTTCCATTGCCTTGTTTATTTGTTACTTTTGGACTGCTCTCTTGGTATTTTGACCTTCTGCCTGTTTTCTGGATTTCGCTATTGTTTTTGCCCTGGATATTACTGTTTGTTTGGAGATTGACCCTGCCTGTTGTAGGATTACAAATTTAAGAATCTGTTGAAAATATGCTGATCCTATGTTCTGACATAGCATCACAATAAAACTAAGGTAAAGTACATTGTATTTAACATTTAAGGTAAATATGAGGTTATCAGACAAATGATTCTCTCAAGCAAAGTTTGTAGCAAGATGTCCCTGCCAGTTCCTGTTCTTTTATTGTAAGTCAAATGAGCCAGATTACTGAGGTGTTCACCTTTTGTTTGTAATGGCTCTCGGTGCCTCTGCCCAGTCTTTGAGTAGTTATGATGATTGGATTAGGACTGGTGTAAATGGGGCACTTGGCTACACTTGAGTACTTCATTTGTATGCTTTGTTTAGGATCGTCACCCAGGTGCTTTGTCTACATTTTAGGGGACTGCCCCCTAAATGTATATAAACTACAATGTATCACTGCCTTAGTCAGACTTTTGAGGACTGCAGAGCTACGCAGCACATTCTCAATAAAGAATTCTGCTGAAGATACCCAAGAGTCTCCTGGTCTTCGCTTCTAAGTTTCCAACACTGTCTGACTACGTTGTGTTCAATAAAAGCTCGCACTTGGATCTATCACGCTTCTCAAGAGTTCTGTTACACCACCCCATTCAGTAATGACATTCTGTGACTTACTCTCTTTGTGGAGGGTGTCAATGATTGTCTTCTGGACCACTGCCAAGTCAGTAGTCTTCCCTATTATTGTGGTTTCAAAGAACAAGAGATACCCAGAATTTATACTGTAGGGATGGACATTTAATGAAACTCAAATGTAAATATTCTAATATTTTGAGATACTGGATTTTTGACTTTCATGAGCTGTAAGCTTTAATCATCAAAATTAAAACAAAAAAAACTTTTGAAATGTTTCACTTTACATGTAATGAATCTAGAATATATGAAAGTTTCAGTTTTTGAAATAAGGTACGAACAAAAAATGAATGGATGGCAGGACACAAGGTTTCCAGGCAGAACATTGCCTATTGTGCATCCCATTTAAAGGGCATTTAAAAGATTTTTCTTCCCATGTTCTCATGTTTTGCTCCTTAATATATAATGATTTGACTGTTAGATTTGACTATCAGCTCTGAACTCCTCCTCTAGTTGAAATCTTTTTCATTTGCCCTTCTTAAATTTGCCAGCAGTTCTCTTTATTTTAGGCTTCTATGTAACAAAACATAAAAAAAAAAAAAATCTAATAAAAAATATAGCTGCAAGCAGCGATGACGGGCCCTCGCCACCAGCGCAATCGCCATGCTGGTAGCATCAGGAAAATGGTGCCCAGCGGGCACATGCATTGACAGTAACCCTGTGGCAGTTTGGATTGAAGGGTTACAGCAATGAAAGAGTTAAAAGCAACTGCGGCAACACTTTCTATGAAGCCCGTATTTAGAATACATTATAAGGGTATTCTTAAGGCATTATAATGAATGCATAATGCATTATAAAAAACCTTATAGAATGTTGTATCATCTTATTAGTAGTATGCTAAATATATGCTAACACTGTATTTTGATGGTTCCCCAAAAGACAAACTGATTATAAGTAACTTTGCAAGTACGTGAACCTGCTACGTAGCCTAACCTTAAGGAGTGTTAGTTGACATGTACGACCAAGTTGACATGACAATTGCTTATTGTCAATAGACTAGGGGGACCATCAAATTAAAACATAATATATAATGTAAAAAATAAATGTAATATGATATAGTCCATTATAAATTAAGTAGATTTGATATGTTGTCCATTGTGTGTTATAATGAAATCATAATCTTAAAAGTTATAACCTGAAATACTCAAGTATTTTAAATGATGTTTTATTAACAAGGTTCGGGAAGAGCGCGTCAGATACCTAGCCTAATTACCACAAGAGGAGTTCACTCAAGTTAATCAACGCTACAATTTAAGTACAGCTGAACTTGCCTCTATCCATTTGATGGTTTATCAGCATCTTGTTCGCCCATCTGCTACCATGACGCAAAGACAAACTTCCCCGTCTGAAGACGATTTCGACTCTCCTCCGGCTGGCCCCAGAACCGTGCCTTTCCCGTATGTCGCCCCAAGCGAGCCCCAGGCCCCATCTCGCGGCCGCCGCTCGGCCCGAACGGCCACGCGTCGTCCAAGACGCCTCGGCCTACCCTCGCCTCCTCCGGCGAGAACCCCAGTCGACTCCACAGCATCCTCCTATCGATCGGTCAGACCAACAATTCCGCGCATAGAGGAAAAGACTATGGCGAGTCAGAATCTAGCGCTGGCCAAATCCGACGTTCAACCTTAACGCAAGTTAAACAAAACAGAACTTCATGAATCGTACAAAAATCTGCAACTAACTTACCGCTCCCCCGAGCCCTCTTAAGACTCAAAGGCGACCAAAAGGAAAAACAAACCTTCGTTCGCGCCGACGCCACCGTTTTGCTCCTGTTTAGGGCAAATATCAGCCACAGCTCAACCCTCCACAGCGGCTCCGCCTGCAGCCGAAGTGAGCGATTGGCCGTTTCCTCTGCCAATCCCAGCCCCGCCGCCAGTCTCTTTTAGCTCGAAGCTTTCAGCCCAAGTAAGCGCTTGGTCACAACATCTACTAAACTCCGCTCCGCTGCCTTCCACCGGCCGTCACATACAGCCTCGCCTCCGCTCCCGTTAGCTCGGGGCTCGCAGCCCAAGCGAGCTAACGCTGCCAAATACAGCCCCGCCGCCAGCTTCCTTCAAATCCTGTTTCATCACGTCTGCTTCGTTTCTGAGTTCTCCCAAAGACTATAGTATACCAAAGACTTGTCACTCGTACAGTTTTAAATTGGGGAAAAATGCAACGCATCATGGCCTTCTCAATGAAAGAGCCATCCGTTGATCACTAAAGTCAACGCATCACTGCAGCTGCAGTTATAAGTCCCGGTTGCTATAGAAACAGTCAGCGTTCTGAGACGTGCGCTCAGTACTGCGCATGCGCACTGGCTCATCTAGCCTGAAAAAAAAAAAGTTTTTAACGCTATTGGAGCATAAGGAACAATATTTATGAGGGAGTTCTCCTCAGGTTTCATTGGTGATTTTAAACATGAAGTTTAACTGTAAGCTTGATGAACAGTTTTTTTTTTTTTTTAAATGTGACGTTTCCCCATTCAAAGAACTAGGAGCTGCACTTGCCTGCCCGAGAGGCATTTCAAAAATGGCCGCCAAGCGAAATGACTTTCCTCAAAGGGACTTTGGTTTTCCATCACATTCAGTCATCCCACCGAAATCATCCGTTCAGCCTTCCCCATAGGTGACGCAAGCTGCATTTCTATGCATACCGCAAACCTTTATTTGCAAATGCGCAGTACAAGTCACTAAGTGGGATTTGGGATACGATGGCTCGAGGAAATTCTACCTTGCCATCCATCTAATTTGCGGTTGCAAAGCAGCCCCAAAATTTTCGACATGCTATCAGAAGCCATTTGCTGGATCCTATCAAACAATTACCTTATTCAACTCGTAGACAATTTCTTCATCATTTCAACTCCCAGTGCAATCCCAGCTGCCCATATCCTCACAAAGCAAAGCTTGGGATCCCCATTGCTCCACAAAAAAAAAAAAAAAAAAAAAAAAAAATCAGGTATCCCTGCCAAAAGAAAAGATTGATAGAATAATCCTCGTCTCATCCACCCTCCTCGCCAGCCCAAGCTGTTCCAACACGAACTCTTCTCTCGGCTCGGGCACCTAAATTTCGCCATGTGCATCATTACACAAGGCTGCCCTTTCAGCTCGCACTCCCTCATGTGTGTACAACGTGAGGATAACGTTCCTTCAATCCTGGAATCACTCTTTTATAACAACCTCGTTTCATCTCCCGTCGATGTCCAACTATCTACAGATGCAGCTACCTTTGCTGGCTTCGAGGGGTTTTTACCAAGGTCGCTGGTCCACGTCTCTGTGGCCCCCCCATCTGCAGGGCTCCCCCAGTCCTCAGCCCTCCCCCTCATGCTAGCAGCATATCTGTGGGGAAGTGAATTGGCTTCTAAAAGCATCTTAGTGCATTGCGACAATGCAGCAGCCGTGCAGTGCACTAATAAAGGCCGTTTTCATTCTCCTACCCTCACGCTTCTCAAATTCGAGATGCTGGCTCCAGAGGCGGACTAGGTTTTTAAATTTGATCCAAATACCAACCCCACTGTCTCAGGTTTAACAGTACTCAATAACGAAACAATTTCTTTTTAACCAAACAGGCAAGACAGACAAGCCAAAAGAGGCCATCTCATCTATGTCTTCAACATCCCTTCTCCAGACCAACCCTATCAGTCTGTCCTCGAAATCAAAAACCTGTCATTCGCTTCTGGTTCCAAAAACTCCTCAAATCCGTCCTGCAATCGTCAAGTATTCCAGCAGGAAAATTCTCCAGCCACACTTTTCGCATTGGGGCAGCAACATCAGCAGCTCAGAACGGCATCTCCAAACAGCACATCCAAACCCTAGGAAGATGGTCATCTGAAGCCTTCCAAAGCTAATCCACATAAAAAGAAGCTCACCAAACCCTCATTGGCTGACAAACCAGGTAAAGTAATCTTCCCACGTCTCTTCCCCCCCGCCTGGTGCAACGCCCGGAGTCTTGATCTCCCATCAGTTGCCACGAGAGCCCTCCCAGGCGGGTTTGCCTTTCTCCCTCCCTGCTCGGTGGGCCAAACTCCACATCTCTTCCCCCGCCTGTTGCAACGCCCTGAGTCCTGATCTCCCATCAGTCGATGCGAGAGCACTCCCAGGCGGGTTTGCCTCTCTCCCTACCTGCCCGGCAGGCCAAACTCCTCGTCTCTTCCCCCATGCCTGGTGCAACGCCCGGAGTCTTGATCCCTCAGCAGTTGCCACGAGAGCCCTCCCAGGCGGGTTTGCCGTTGTCCGTCCTTGCCTGGCAGGCCAAACTCCACGTCTCTTTCCCCCCCCTGGTGCAACGTCTGGAGTCTTGATCTCCCAGCAGTTGCCGCGAGAGCCGTCCCAGGCGGGTTCGCCTTTCTCCTTCCTCGCCCAGTGGGCCAAACTCCACATCTCTTCCCCCTGCTTGGTGCAACGCCTGGAGTCTTGATCTCCCAGCAGTTGCCATGAGAGCCCTCCCAGGCGGGTTTGCCTTTGTCCGTCCTTGCCTGGCAGGCCAAACTCCACATCTCTTCCCCGCGCCTGGTGTAACGCCTGGAGTCTTGATCTCCCAGCAGTTGCCACGAGAACCCTCCCAGGCGGGTTTGCCTTTGTCCGTCCTTGCCTGGCAGGCCAAACTCCACGTCTCTTCCCCCCCCCGCCTAGTGCAATGCCTGGAGTCTTGATCTCCCAGCAGTTGCCGCGAGAGCCCTCCCAGGCGGGTGTTCCTTCCTTCTAGCCTGCCCGGTGAGAGCCCTCCCGGTCAGGCCTCCATACTTGCTGCCCACAAGCGAGGCTCACCCATCCGATGCCATGAGTCTTGATCTCCCATTGGATGTCTCGAGAGTCCTCCTGACTGGGTGCCCCAAACCACGCATTCCAACATCAGCGGGCTGCAGGGCCTACCCATCCGTAGCCTCAAAACGGCAGTATGTAGGCTCCTCCGGCCTGCCAACCAGGTGACTTCTCGATCGTCAGCCTCCGCCAGATCTTAGCGCCTATTTTGGGGGGGTCTTCAGCCCGGCGGCTGTCCTCCACTCTATTGCTTTTTGGGGGGTTCTCTGGGTTCGGGCCATTCCTGAGCTCGGAGCCCTTCCCCGGACAGCACGCCAAATATGCATTACTATACTCCGGCTAATTATATGTAGGCGTGAACTCGTGAAATGATGTTTTATTAACAAGGTGTTCACTCAAGTTAATCAACGTTACAATTTAAGTACAGCTGAACTTGCCTCTATCCATTTGATGGTTTATCAGCATCCCACCACCACCCCATCTCCTCACTCCTCACACGAGTTCTCACTATACCTAGGGGGGTTCTCTGGGTTCGGGCCATTCCTGAGCTCGGAGCCCTTCCCTGGACAGCACGCCAAATATGCATTACTATACTCCGGCTAATTATATGTAAGCGTGAACTCGTGAATGTATTATAATTGTTGTTATGATTATTCATGAGATGATATAACATATTATAAGGTTTTTATAATGCATTATGCATTCATTATAATGCCTTATAAATACCATTATAATGTATTATAAATAGGGGCTTCATAGAAAGTGTTACCCAAAATGCTTTTACATCATTCTGATAGACTGAGAATGAGCTGAAAATGATTCCTTATCCTATGAGGTCATCTTGTGTTCATCCTTGGTATTATAGTCTTCTTCTGCTAGTTTACATGTGTAATATTTTAAATGTTTTTGCGGTCTCTGAAAATATGGTAAACATATTTCCTAAGAATGACTTGTTTTTCATATGTAAAAAGTTGTGAAGAGTTAGGATAATACACTTTAAATGCACTCTGTCTCTCTCTGTCTCTGACAGCCACCCTCCCCCACTGTCAACACTCACACTTACACACACACTTAACGCACACACACAGAGTTAGAGTGAGAGAGTTAGAGTGAGATCAGATGTTTAATAGTTTTTTTAATTTTCTATTTTTAGTTGACTATTTTATATTGATGGATCTAAGCATTTATTTCTCAGAATGACTAGTTTTATGTATGTAAAAAGTTTTGAAGTGTTTGGATGCTGCATTTTAAAATTACGGTTATGTTTTTTACTGCTACTATAAAAAAAAATCACCATAAATCAACCGTTCAAGATATCCCAAATCCGCTCACAATTTAACATCTTCAGTATGTTGGCATCATGTTGACAAAGTTTGGTCTGAACTACTTATTCCTGCTTGGAGAAGTATGAATTTGTTTATAGCCTGATTTTTCCAAAAATCCACATTCAAATCAAAATAGCCGACTTCCTGTTGGTCGCAGCTAATGGGTGTAAATTAGAAAGTTGTCCAGCTTGATGAGACTAATATACATACCAAGTTTGGTGTCTGTAGCTAAAACTAACCCCCCAACTTTTGACAAAAGGTGGCGCATTAGAGCGTCTCCTCCACACCCATTTATGAGCCTTTGCCAGTGTCTAACTATCATTAATACTGATGTGTGTGTTGAGTTTCATGACAATCTAAGCTTATTAAGTGCCTCAAAAACACAGGAAACAAATGTTAAAGTTTGACACATTGCCATGGCAACAGCATTTAATGTATCCACGATCCCTTTACAGATTCTTATCGGCCATGTTTTGACATTATTCTGATGAAGTTTGAAGCAAATTGAGTAAAAATAAGCATGTGATATCAAAGCAGTTTTAAAAGAGACACACTTCCTGTTGCCAGTTGGTGGCGCTATAACTTTGACTCCTAATAGTCACATCTATGTGATCGGCATCATACACCGAACAAACCTCTGAAGTTTCATTCGAATCAGACAATGTGTGCAGTAGTTATTAGCCATTTCCTGTTTCTCATTTCTCGCCATAATTTCAACGCCTCGCCACGGCTAAACCGTTCGAGATATCAAAAATCCCCTCACAATTTTTCATCCCCAATGTCTTGAGATCAGTTTGGTGGCAGTTGGGTAAAAAACCTAGGACTAGTATATCAAATTCCAGAGCATGCGTTTTTGACAAAACCCAGAATAACCAACTTCCTGTTGGGATTTGCTAATGACATAGAGTGCGAAAGTTGTTCAACTTGATGAGTTCTATATGTGTACCGAGTTTCATATGTGTACGTGCAAGTATGTGTGCTATATGACCCTCCAAATTCCAGGGGGCACTGTAGAGTCCCCTTGCCACGCCCATGTACTAGTCAAAGTGTGTGCCAATTTTCAAGAGTTTTTGAGCATGTTAAGGGCCCCAAAACTCCCCAAAACCTTGAACAAAAAAAAGTCTTAATAATAAATATAGCTGCAAGCAGCGATGACGGGCCCTCGCCGCCAGCGCATCCGCAACCCTGGTGCCATCAGAAGAACGGTGCCCAGCGGGCACATGCATTAACAGTATCCCTGTACCAGTTTGGATTGAAGGGTTACAGCAATGAAAGGGTTAAAATCAAAATGCTTTTAAGTCATTCTGAAACAATGAGACTGAGATGGGATTAGAGTTAAAAAGATTCCTTATCCTATGAGGTCATCTTGTGTTCATCCTTGGTATTACAGTCTTTATCTGCCAGTTTAGAAGTGTGATATTTCAAATGTTTTTGCGGTCTCTGAAAACATGATAAACATATTTCCTAAGAATGACTTGTTTTTCATATGTAAAAAGTTGTGAAGAGTTAGGATAATGCACTTTAAATGCACTGTGTCTTCTCTGTCTCTCTCTGTCTCTCTCTCTCTCTCTCTCTCTCTCTCACACACACACACACACACAGCCAGTTAACTACCCCCAGTCACACTTACACACACACATACTCACACCATCCTAGCAGACTTCCTGTTGGTCGCAGCTAATGGGTGTAAATTAGAAAGTTGTCCGGCTTGATGAGTCCAATATACGTACCGAGTTTGGTGTCTGTAGCTAAAACTAACCCCCCAACTTTTGACAAAAGGTGGCGCTATAGAGCGCCTCCTCCACGCCCATTTATGAGCCTTTGCCAGTGTCTAACTATCATTAATACTGATGTGTGTGTTGAGTTTCATGAAGATCTAAGCTTATTAAGTACCCCAAAAACACAGGAAACAAATGTTAAAGTTTGACACGTTGCCATGACAACAGTATTTGAGCATGTTAAGGGCCCCAAAACCCCCCAAAACCTTGATAAAAAATAATAATAAAGAAGAAGAATAATCCTAAGGAAAACAATAGGGCTCTCGCCCCCAAATCGTATTAAACAAGAAAATTCAAATAATAAATAAATAAATAAATAGGACCAGCTGGATGGCAAAAACAGTGCTGGTAGTACCTCAAAAGTGATTGGAATCAAATAACTTGACCATGCCAAAAGAGTTGAAAAGAAAGGTTTTGAGTGAGGAAAAGAAGGGTTGGCAGATGGATGCAGTGAGCATCATGTTGCTTCCATCCTTAAAATTTCAAAGAAAGCGGTTCATAGGAACAAGATCAAGCTGCAGACATTAGGGACAACAAAGCTACAGACCAGCAGAGAGATGATCTGGTTTTGCTTCAGTAAGGCTAAAATAAGGCGCATTTGTCTTTGTGAAGGGTGCATGAATCAAGCCACAAACAAGGTGCTTTATAGGGTTAATATCTACTTTATGAAATCAGTCAGATTTTAAGCACTACATATTAATAATAAAAAAAAAGTTTAACTACATCACACAAGATGGTATTAGTTACTAGAAAATATAGGGCTGGATCATAATCAGATGTTTGAATTCAGGTAATGAGTGAAAAATGAATGAAGAGAAACTGGGAAAAGTGAAAAAAGTTTTACAATTACAGAATACTTCAGTGACATTTAAACACCCGACTGGAAGACTCTGGAATCACCATGCAGAAAAACGGTCCCCAAAAAGATGTGGCTACATAAAAAAAATCTACCTAATAAATCAGTTCTGTGATACCTAATATAACATAATATCTATTTTTTATTATTATTATTATTATTTTTTTTTTTTTTTTTTTCATATTGGATAGCATTGAACATGACACAAGCTAAAACATACTACATTTATACATTTCCTCATAATTTATTTATTCTAATGCAAACTAACTCTTCCCTGAAGCACAGACCTCGGCATATATTGTCTCTTGTCCTGAGATCTTCTCTGTGTTGCTTTTGGTTTGGGCAGTGGAGAAGTCAATCTCCCCATAGTGGATAATGTCATTCTCATCCTTTGGCATCTCCAGCTCTTCATCCATCACAAAAGCACTATTAGCAAAAATGGAGCTGACCTGTTTTTCCTGACACTGAAAGAGAGAAAAAAAAACATGACCATTTCTGGGGATCTGTTGTCTTTATTTTTTGTTTTCTGTACATAATTCATATAAAATATATAATTTGTGTAACCAAGTGTTTAAACTGATAAATATCTATTGTCTTACATTTATATGCATCATTGGAATTCAACACACCTGCAACGCATAAAAAAACCTCTCCAAACAATGGTAATAATTTAGCAGTTAAATCTATTACACAAACACGCATGTTAAACATGAGGTCTGTATCCAGTATAGCATTGTTTTGATACCCGAGATTTGAAGCACCATTTCTCTGGCATTTTCTAAAGCACATAAATTATATTACTGTGGCTTGGCTTAATACACAGTCTAACGGTCTAAAGAAATCCCATTTTAAACCTCTTATATTGTCCCTTACATTTTTTTATTTCAGCTAGTGCAGATGACTAAGTGAAGTTATTTCAGGGAAAGAGTGAAAACAATAACTATATTTGTTATAAACAAATCTAAACAACATTTTTCCTGAAAACAACATTGGTAAAAATAAAATAAGTATATATGTATATATATATATAATGTGACAAGGGTTAACCGAAGAAGAGGTCGCTGCTGTTCGTCTGCACGCTGCTCAGCACGTTCCACTACCTGACCCACGAGCCCAAGCCGCCCGGCTGATTCCAAAAATGACGGCCCATGACGATGTGGCGCTGGCACCTCTTTTGACTGGAGAAGCACAACGCACATATTTCTCAATGCCCCCAGCGTTGGCAGCCAACTACGGTGAAGTGAAACGGGAAATTTTAGCGCGGCTCGGCCTGTCTCCTATTTGTGTGGCCCAGCAGTTCCATGACTGGGAATACAAGACCCAGGTGCCAGCCCGTGCCCAGGCAGCCGAGCTCACCCGCGTTGCCCAACACTGGCTGCTTGAAGGAGAGCCTACAGCCGCTCAGGTAGTGGAACGAGTGGTCATCGATCACCTCCTCCGCGCCCTCCCGCGATCCCACCGGCGGGCGGTGGGAATGAGAAACCCGGCCACCATCCTCGAGCTCGTGGAGGCGATCGAGCTGGCAGATGCTGTTCAACATCGAGAAGCGGGGGATAGAGCGCCGCTGTTCCCCCGGAGGGTGGTCCAGGAGCGACGCACACCGGAGGGCACCCCGCGCACAGTCAGCAGACTGGCGGCACCCACACCGCAGGATGAGCCGATGCCTACAGCTGAACCTACTACACCACCGCGGACGTGGCTGGCGGGCTGCATTGTGCATCAAACCCCACCTCCGGCGGCCCCTGAAGCTGACATCCTTTTAAATGGAAAGCCTATGGTTCTCTAGGTTCTCGACTCGGGTAGCGCGGTCACCCTCATCCAGTCTCGGCTGTGCCCGCCCCATCCAGGTCAGAAAACACTGCTACCAATTACTTGTGTTCACGGGGACACTCGCCAAGTTCCAGCACGTCGTGTGACCATCGCCGCCACCTCTGGCGCCTGGTCCGTCGAGGCTGGACTGGTAAAAGATCTACCGGTGGCCGTGCTGCTCAGAAGAGATTGGCCGGGCTTCGAGCGCCTGCTGGCCACAGTCACTCGGCCTGCCAGCCCGCGAGGAAACCGCCACCGCCGTAGGCATCCCCAAGGACTTCGTCGCCGCCTGGCCCTGCTAGCATCGGACAGCGGGAGAGATGGTGAGTCCCCCTCCCAAAGTACTAATCTGTTCTATGATGTATTCCAACAGGCTTCCGGAGGGGGCTCGTTCGCCAAAGAACAGCGGGAGGACGATCGTCTCAAGCATTGCTGGTCCCAAGTATGAAATATCGACGGCAACGACGTCCTCCCACGGCCCCATCCTCTCCCGTATTTCATAGTTAAACAGGGTCTGCTGTACTGTGTCGCTCAGCGAAGGGGGGAGGAGAAGGAACTCCTGGTCGTTCCCCGGGGCAAGACGGAAGCCGTCCTGGAGCTCGCCCACGCTCATCCGATGGCAGGTCACTTAGGGACCGGGAACAGCATCCAGCGGATCCGGGATCGCTTTCACTGGCCGGGCCTGGACGCCGATGTGAAAGCCTTTTGTCAAGCCTGCCCGACCTGCCAGATTACGGCGCCCCGGACTCCTCCTCCCAGTCCGCTCATTCTTTTACCCATCATTGAGGTGCCCTTTGAGCGCATTGGATTGGATCTTGTGGGGCCGTTGCCGAAGTCTGCCCGAGGACATGAGCACATCCTGGTCATCGTGGACTACGCCCCCCGCTACCCTGAAGCAGTCCCCCTGAGGAAAGCAACAGCGAAAGCCATCGCCCAGGAACTGTTTCTGTTGGCTAGTCACGTTGGAATACCGACAGAAATCCTGACCGATCAGGGAACGCCGTTCATGTCCCGGCTGATGGCTGATCTCTGCAGGCTGTTGCGGGTGAAGCAACTAAGAACCACGGTCTACCATCCACAGACGGACGGGCTTGTGGGCTTGAGATCGAGTCATGGTTCTGGTCCCAACCTCAAATTGTAAGTTCCTGGCGACCTGGCAAGGACCATATACGGTTGTTGAAAAATTGGGTCCGGTCACCTATCGTCTGCGGCAACCCGGACGAAGACAAACTGAACAATTATATCATATAAACCTGTTAAAGAAGTGGCAAGGGACCAGAGACCAGCTCGCAGCGCTCAGTCTCACCGATCCCGTGGTTGTTGACATCAACCCCCAACTGTCGGCTGCCCAGAAGACCAAGCTACAGCACCTGGTCAGTCAGTTCCAGGATGTGTTCTCCTCCCGGCCCGGGCAGACCAACGTCATCCAGCATGACATCAGGACGCCCCCTGGACTGATCGTCAGGCAACGGCCCTATCGAGTCCCGGAATCTCGTCGGCAGGCAATCGAGGAGGAAATCCAAGAAATGCTGAAGTTAGGGGTAATAGAACCATCTCGCAGCCCGTGGTCCAGCCCAATTGTGATGGTTCCAAAGCCGGATGGCACCCTCCGCTTCTGCAACGATTTCCGGCGGCTGAACGAGGTGTCACAGTTCTACAGTTACCCCATGCCTCGGGTTGACGAACTTCTGGACCGGCTGGGGAGAGCCCGGTATATTACCACACTGGATCTGACAAAAGGATACTGACAAGTACCGCTTACAACTGTGGCCAGGGAAAAGACCGCATTTTCCACCCCCAGCGGCCACTGGCAGTACCGGACTCTTCCCTTCGGGCTCCACGGGGCCCCCGCGACGTCTCAGCGCATGATGGACATCCTCCTGCGGCCGCACCAAGCCTATGCGGCTGCCTACCTGGACGACGTGGTGGTCCATTCCGAGGCATGGGAGGACCACCTGGACTGGTTGCGGAGGGTGCTCTCGGAGCTCCGGCGGGCTGGACTAACCGCCAACCCCCGCAAATGCCACCTAGCGATGTCTGAGGTCAAGTACCTGGGCTTCCAAGTCGGTCGCGGCCTCATCCGTCCTCAGGAGAAGAAAGTGGAGGCCATCCTCACCGCTCCTAAACCGGAGACGAAGTCCCAGGTACGGGCCTTTTTGGGGTTGGCGGGCTATTATCGCTGTTTTATCCCTAACTTCTCCTCCTTAGCCGCCCCCCCTGACAGATCTGACCAGGAAGGGGCAGCCTGAGAAGATACACTGGACCCCGGCTGCCGAAGAAGCTCTGACTCGGATCCGGACGGCCCTGACGTCAGCTCCCGTGCTCCGTGCCCCGGACTTCAGCTGCCCCTTCCTGCTGCAAACGGATGCTTCCGACTCAGGATTAGGAGCGGTCCTGTTTCAGGTCCAAGAAGGTGAGGAGCATCCCATCCTTTATATCAGCAGGAAGCTGTCCCCCGCTGAGAGGAATTACGCTACTGTCGAGAAGGAAGCCCTGGCCATCCGGTGGGCAGTCCTGGAGCTGCGTTACTATTTCCTGGGCCGCAAGTTCACCCTGGTGACCGACCACGCTCCCTTACAGTGGATGGCTCGAGCAAAGGACACCAACGCCAGGGTGACTCGCTGGTTCCTTGCGCTCCAGGACTTCCACTTCGAAGTCCGCCATCGGGGCCGGGGCCGACAATGCCAACGCAGACGGACTCTCACGGAGTTGGACAGCTTATGCAGGTCTGTCAGGGGTCATTCCCCACCCACCCCTAATCTCACTCCTTCTATCTCCATGCGTTCCCAGGGCCAGAACGACGCTTGGGGGGGGGAATGTGACGAGGGTTACTGGGCTCATCAGCGTCGCCCTGGCTACAAACCAGCTGCACCTGCCCGTCCTCATCACCAGCGATCGGCCACCGCTGCTGGCTCATTACCGGCCCGGCTTTATAAGCCACATGCTCGCTACAAACAGACAATCTGATGACTGGAGCTGAAGTGACGGCTAAACTAATCTCTGTTCTTCTTCCTCTTAGAAAGCAGCGAGTGACCGATCGCCCCACTGGAACACCACGGGACACCCACTTTCACGTTCACGAAAAGGACACCGAGCACCAGCCGCACCAGCCGCACAGCTTCCCCACTCACCTTTCATTCACAAGTATTGTTAATAAAATCCACCCTCCGGGGGTTCTTCACCCAAGCTACCTTGTCGAGTGATTCTTCTCCCGTGACAATATATATAGATAGATATATACATATATATATATATATACATATATATATATATATATATATTTTTTTTTTTTTTTTTGGAATCACTATGCAGAAAAACTGTCCTCAAAAAGATGTTGCTACATAAAAAAATGTACCTAATAAATCAGTTCTATGATACCTAATATAACATAATACCTAATTTATTATTATTATTATTATTTTAATATTGGATAGCAATGAACATAACACAAGCTAAAGCATACTACATTTATATTTAAGCTAAAGCATACTACATATGACCATTTCTGGGGATCTGTTGTCTTTTTTTCTGTACATAATAAGCAATTACAGTGAAATGCATGAGAGAGTATTGATATTTGCTTATAATGGGGGGTTGGGGGGTGCTGTTGTCTGGATTAATGCAGCATATACTGGGAATTTGTAAATGGACAATGTAAAGTCAGTGCGTTTACTTTGGAACTTTTACAATCAAAACTAGTAAGTCTAATTCATATAAAATATATAGTTTGTGTAACCAAGTGTTTTAACCAAGAAATATCTATTGTCTTACATTTATATGCATCATTGGAATTCAACACACCTGCAACGCATAACAAAAAAAAAAAAAAAACCTCTCCAAACAATGGTAATAATTTTGTAATACTTTTATTCTATTCATTATTTAAACTACTTGACTCAAAAACTGGGAAACACTGTTGGCTGTTGTGTGATGGCAGTTTAATCTATTACACAAACACGCATGTTAAACATGAGGTCTGTATCCAATATAGCATTGTTCCGATAGCCGAGATTTAAAGCACCATTTCTCTGGCATTTTCTAAAGCACATAAATTATATTACTGTGGCTTGGCTTAATACACAGTCTAATGGTCTAAAGAAATCCCATTTTAAACCTCTTATACTGTCCCTTTTTTATGGCCCTTATATTTCCTATTTCAGCTAGTGCAGATGAATAAGCAAAGTTATTTTAGGGCGAGACTGAAAATAATTTCATTTATTTCAACTATATTTGTTATAAACAAATCAACAAAAATTTTTGCCTGAAAACAACATTGGTAAAAATAATATAAATATATATATATATATATATATTTTTTTTTTTTTTTTACTGTGTGTCACGATTACAATACATTTGCTTTCACCCCTTTACAAAATATTAATAATAAAAAAAGTTTAACTTCATCACACAAGATGGTATTAGTTACTAGAAAATATAGGGCTGGATCATAATCAGATGTTTGAATTCAGGTAATAAGTGAAAAATGAATGAAGAGAAACTGGGAAAAGTAAAAAAAAAAGTTTTACAATTACAGAATACTTCAGTGACATTTAAACACCCGACTGGAAGACTCTGAAATCACCATGCAAAAAAACTGTCCTCAAAAAGATGTTGCTACATAAAAAATGTAATAAATCAGTTTTATGATACCTTATATAACATAATACCTAAATATTTTTCTTCTTATTATTATTATAATCTATTATACTCTAAAAACTGCCGGGTTAAAAACAACCTAGTGCTGGGTAAATATTGGACAGAGCACATGCTGGGTTGTTTTGACCCAACGATTGGGTTGTTCTGACACAGCGATTAGGTTGTTTTGACCCAGTGGTAACCCAGCCACTGGGTGAAAACAACCCAATCGTTGGGTCAAAACAACCCAGCATGTGTTCTGTCAAATATTTACCCAGCACTAGGTTGTTTTTAACCCAGCGGTTTTAGCTTGTGTCATGTTCATTGCTATCTAATATGAAAATAATAATAATAAAAAAAAATTTAGGTATTATGTTATATTAGGTATCATAAAACTGATTTATTAGGTACACTTTTTTATGTAGCAGTATTTAGAGTGACTACATTTATACATTTCCTCATAATTTGTTTATTCTAATGCAAACTAACTCTTCCCTGAAACACAGACCTTGGCATATATCGTCTCTTGTCCTGAGATCTTCTCTGTGATGCTTTTGGTTCTGGCAGTGGAGAAGTCAATCTCCCCATAGTGGATAATGTCATTCTCATCCTTTGGCATCTCCAGGTCTCCATCCATCACAAAAGCACTGTTAGCATAAATGGAGCTGACCTGTTTTTCTTGACACTGAAAGAGAAAAAAAAAATAATACATGACCATTTCTGGGGATCTGTTGTCTTTTTTTCTGTACATAATAAACAATTACAGTGAAATGCATGAGAGAGTATTGATATTTGCTTATAATGGGGGGTTGGGGGGTGCTGTTGTCTGGATTAATGCAGCATATACTGGGAATTTGTAAATGGACAATGTAAAGTCAGTGCGTTTACTTTGGAACTTTTACAATCAAAACTAGTAAGTCTAATTCATATAAAATATATAGTTTGTGTAACCAAGTGTTTTAACCAAGAAATATCTATTGTCTTACATTTATATGCATCATTGGAATTCAACACACCTGCAACGCATAACAAAAAAAAAAAAAAAAAAAAAAACTCCAAACAATGGTAATAATTTTGTAATACTTTTATTCTATTCATTATTTAAACTACTTGACTCAAAAACTGGGAAACACTGTTGGCTGTTGTGTGATGGCAGTTTAATCTATTACACAAACACGCATGTTAAACATGAGGTCTGTATCCAATATAGCATTGTTCCGATAGCCGAGATTTAAAGCACCATTTCTCTGGCATTTTCTAAAGCACATAAATTATATTACTGTGGCTTGGCTTAATACACAGTCTAATGGTCTAAAGAAATCCCATTTTAAACCTCTTATACTGTCCCTTTTTTATGGCCCTTATATTTCCTATTTCAGCTAGTGCAGATGAATAAGCAAAGTTATTTTAGGGCGAGACTGAAAATAATTTCATTTATTTCAACTATATTTGTTATAAACAAATCTACAAAATTTTTTGCCTGAAAACAACATTGGTAAAAATAATATATATACATATATATATATTATTATTATTATTTTTTTTTTTTTTTTTTTTTTTTACTGTGTGTCACGATTACAATACATTTGCTTTCACCCCTTTACAAAATATTAATAATAAAAAAAGTTTAACTTCATCACACAAGATGGTATTAGTTACTAGAAAATATAGGGCTGGATCATAATCAGATGTTTGAATTCAGGTAATAAGTGAAAAATGAATGAAGAGAAACTGGGAAAAGTAAAAAAAAGTTTTACAATTACAGAATACTTCAGTGACATTTAAACACCCGACTGGAAGACTCTGGAATCACCATGCAAAAAAACTGTCCTCAAAAAGATGTTGCTACATAAAAAATGTAATAAATCAGTTTTATGATACCTTATATAACATAATACCTAAATATTTTTCTTCTTATTATTATTATAATCTATTATACTCTAAAAACTGCCGGGTTAAAAACAACCTAGTGCTGGGTAAATATTGGACAGAGCACATGCTGGGTTGTTTTGACCCAACGACTGGGTTGTTCTGACACAGCGATTAGGTTGTTTTGACCCAGTGGTAACCCAGCCACTGGGTGAAAACAACCCAATCGTTGGGTCAAAACAACCCAGCATGTGTTCTGTCAAATATTTACCCAGCACTAGGTTGTTTTTAACCCAGCGGTTTTAGCTTGTGTCATGTTCATTGCTATCTAATATGAAAATAATAATAATAAAAAAAAATTTAGGTATTATGTTATATTAGGTATCATAAAACTGATTTATTAGGTACACTTTTTTATGTAGCAGTATTTAGAGTGACTACATTTATACATTTCCTCATAATTTGTTTATTCTAATGCAAACTAACTCTTCCCTGAAACACAGACCTTGGCATATATCGTCTCTTGTCCTGAGATCTTCTCTGTGATGCTTTTGGTTCTGGCAGTGGAGAAGTCAATCTCCCCATAGTGGATAATGTCATTCTCATCCTTTGGCATCTCCAGGTCTCCATCCATCACAAAAGCACTGTTAGCATAAATGGAGCTGACCTGTTTTTCTTGACACTGAAAGAAAAAAAAAAAAATAATACATGCCCATTTCTGGGGATCTGTTGTCTTTTTTTCTGTACATAATAAGCAATTACAGTGAAATGCATGAGAGAGTATTGATATTTGCTTATAATGGGGGGTTGGGGGGTGCTGTTGCCTGGATTACCGCAGCATATACTGGGAATTTGTAAATGGACAATGTAAAGACAGTGCGTTTACTTTGGAACTTTTACAATCAAAACTAGTAAGTCTAATTCATATAAAATATATAGTTTGTGTAACCAAGTGTTTTAACCAACAGATATCTATTGTCTTACATTTATATGTGTCACAAACACACACACACTGAGATGGAGGAGACGAGAGGTGAGTGGCAAACCAATCCAATATTTTATTAAAAGGTTGTAACGATGACAAGCAGGGTAAACAGCAGAAGCAAGAGTTCTTAACTGAATGGTTTTGTAGAGTTGAGAGGATGCAGAGTCCGAGTATTGAGCCACGCCAATCTTCAAAGCACAATGTAGCAGTCCACGTGGAAACAGCATCGAAACCAGGAAGAAGCATGTGAACGGTAGACCAGACAATGAGTGAATGCGTGAGTGTCTCTTAAATAGGGCGTGGCTCAATGAGGTCCAAGTGCAACGTATCTGAATTCGGTTGATGATGAACGAGTGGGCGGTGCTACCGGAGGTGTGGCAGATGGAGGTGGCTGTGGTGAATGCCTAACACTACCCCCTCCTCCAGGGGCGGCTCCCGACGCCCTTACACGACTGCGAGGGCAACCACGACTTCGAGGGGCAGGACAATCCGGATGGTCCCGATGAAAGTCCGAGAGCAGCGTAGGGTCGAGTATATCATCTCTGGGGACCCAGGATCACTCCTCTGGTCCGTACCCCTCCCAGTCCAATAAGGTATTCTAGGTGGCCTCCTCGACGTTGCGAGTCCAAGATCTTGTGAACCGTATAGATGGATGGTTGGTCCAGGACTTCAGGAGGAGGGGGTTCTGCTTCAGCTCCTGGAGGTTCTGTGGCAGAGGGATAGAAGGGTTTAAGGAGTGATACATGCAATGTGGGGTGAATGCGGTACCTGGGAGGGAGCTGAAGCTGGAAGGTGACATCGTTGATCTGTCTCAGGATTTTGAACGGACCAATATAGCGGGGACTCAGGGCTGACGCAGACGAAAGTCACGGGTGGATAGCCAGACCTGATCCCCTGGTTGGTAAGTGGGTGCAGGTCTTCGTCTGACGTCAGCAAACCTCTTGTGTTGACGACCCGCCCGGTGAAGATGGTGATGAGCTGAGTCCCACACTCTCTCGCTCTCCCGAAACTAGTGGTCAACAGCTGGAACATTGGAGGGTTCCTCCGTCCAGGGGAACAGCGGAGGCTGGTAACCAAGTACGCACTGGAATGGTGTAAGGCCGGTGGTATCTTGGCGTAAAGAGTTCTGTGCGTACTTGGCCCACAGGAGGAACCTGCTCCAGCTGTGCTGGTCCTCGTGACAGTATGCCCGGAGGTAACGTCCCAGCTCTTGGATCTTTCTCTCTGTCTGGCCATTGGTCTGTGGATGATAACCAGAGGAGAGATTCACAGAAACACCAAGAAGTTTGAAGAAAGCTTTCCATACGTGAGAGATGAATTGAGGTCCCCGGTCAGTTTTTGGAACAGCAGTTTCCATCGGCGTGGGCAACCCCTTTAAAGGGAAAAACTTGCACATTTTAGAGAAGCGATCCACCATCACTATGATACAGGTGTTACCTTCGGAGCCCGGGAGATCGGTCACGAAATCCACTCCTATATGGGACCAGGACCTCTGTGGGATGGGTAGCGGTACCAGTTTTCCTGTAGGAAGTTGACGGGGTGAGGTAGACATGGCACAGACAGAGCAGCTCTGGACGTACCTGATGGTATCACGGCGCATACTGGGCCACCAGTATCGGGTTTGAAGGAGCGAGAGGGTCCGTTGGCTACCTGGGTGTCCAGAGCCCGGAGATTGATGAGCTGCGCCCAGAAGGGTTAGTCGTTGGGAGTGAGGAACAAAGATTTTTGCTTCTGGGCATTCCGGCAGAGCGGGCTTCTGGAGGGTGGCTTGCCTGATGTTGTCGTCTTGCTCCCAGAGGATGGGGCTGAGGATCAGGTTGGTAATGGGTTCTGGTTCAGCAGGGTGATCAGGAGAGAACTGTCATGATAGGGCGTCAGCGGATACGTTCTTGGAGCCTGGTCGATATGTGATCTTAAAGTTGAAGCGTGTGAAGAATAAAGCCCATCGTGCTTGCCTGGGGTTGAGCCTCTTTGCCTCTCTAAGGTATTGGAGGTTTTTATGATCTGTGATGATGGTAAATGGATGAATTGAACCCTCAAACCAGTGGCGCCACTCCTCCAGGGATAGTTTGATAGCCAGGAGTTCTCTATTGCCGAGGTCATAATTCTGCTCCGCCTGGAGACAGCTTCCGTGAGTAGAAGGCACAAGGATGGAGGAGAGGAGGCTCGCCGACCGCTTAAGACAACACTGCACCCACTCCAGTTGTGGAAGCGTCAACTTCAATGGTGAATGGAAGTTCGGGATCTGGGTGATGTAATAAGGGTGCGGTGCTAAAATTCTCCTTGAGCCGCTGGAATGCTTCGTGAGCAGAGGGGTTCCAGTTCAGAGTCTTCGGTTTACCCCTCAGGAGGGAGGTTAACGGAGCCATGATGGAACTGTAATCCTTGATGAAACGTCTGTATAAGTTGGAGAAGCCGAGGAAATGTTGAAGCTCTTTGACAGTGATAGGTTGTGGCCATTCCTGGATAGCAGAAACCTTCCCCTGATCCATCTGCACGCCCTCGGCAGTGATGATGTAACCCAGGAACTGAACAGATGGACGATGAAATTCGCATTTTTCGAGCTTGAGATAGAGACTGTGATCACATAGTTTTTGAAGGACCTGCTGGACGTGCTGGCGATGTTCGGCCAAGTTCCGGGAGTAGATCAAAATATCGTCAATGTAGACAACCGATGGAGGAACTCCCGGAACACCTCGTTCATAAACGTTTAGAAGACGGATGGGCTGATGGATAAGCCGTACGGCATGACCCGGTACTCATAGTGGCTGGTAGGGGTCACAAAGGCCGTCTTCCATCGCGGCGCGAATATCCGGGTTCAATCCTTGTCTGTAGGCTCCCAGCAGCGGTCTCGTTCCAGCCACTAGCCGCCACCACCGTACGGAAATGGAGAGTGTAATCATTCACAGAAGAAGTACCTTGTTGAAGACGGAAGAGCTGGTCGGAAGTGGTGAGTGTACCGGTGGTCGTGCTAAACACTTCGGAGAAATGATCCGTGAACTGTGAATGATGGGATTTTCAGAGATCCAAATAGCTTTTGCCCATTGTAGGGCCTTACCGGTAGAGATATAAGGAAGGCGACCTTAGCATTCTCCGACCGAAACATTTGTGGGTGCATCTGGATGAACAGGTTGACTTGAAGAAGGAAACCGCTACACTCAGCCGAAAACGTAGCGGGCATGGCCATGGGAGATCCTGAGACAGATGGCAGCGCGTTGTTTTTAGCAGTCTGGTCTTCTGTCACAAACACACACACTGAGATGGAGGAGACGAGAGGTGAGTGGCAATCCAATCCAATATTTTATTAAAAGGTTGAAACAATGACAAGCAGGGTAAATAGCAGAAGCAAGAGTTTTTAACTGAATGGTTTTGTAGAGTTGAGAGGATGCAGAGTCCGAGTATTGAGCCACGCCAATCTTCAAAGCACAATGTAGCAGTCCACGTGGAAACAGCATCGAAACCAGGAAGGAGCATGTGAATGGTAGACCAGACAATGAGTGAATGCGTGAGTGTCTCTTAAAGAGGGCATGGCTCAATGAGGTCCACGTGCAATGTATCAGAATTCAGGTGATGATGAACGAGTGGGCGGTGCTACCGGAGGTGTGGCAGATGGAGGTGGCTGTGGTGAATGCCTGACAATATGCATCATTGGAATTCAACACATCTGCAACGCATAAAAAAAAAAAAACTCTCCAAACAATGGTAATAATTTTGTAATACTTTTATTCTATTCATTATTTAAACTGCTTAAAAACTGGGAAACGCTGTTAGCTGTTGTGTGTTGGCAGTTAAATCTATTACACAAACACGCATGTTAAACATGAGGTCTGTATCCAGTATAGCATTGTTCCGATAGCCAAGATTTAAAGCGCCATTTCTCTAGCATTTTCTAAAGCACATAAATTATATTACTGTGGCTTGGCTTAATACACAGTCTAATGGTCTAAAGAATCCCATTTTAAACCTCTTATACTGTCCCTTTTTTATGGCCCTTATATTTCCTATTTCAGCTAGTGCAGATGAATAAGCAAAGTTATTTTAGGGCGAGACTGAAAACAATTTAATTTATTTCAACTATATTTGTTATAAACAAATCTACAAAAAAATTTGCCTGAAAACAACATTGGTAAAAATAAAATAAAATTATATATATATAACTTTTACTGTGTGTCACGATTACAATAAATTTGCTTTCACCCCTTTACAAAATATTAATAATAAAAAAAAGTTTTACTACATCACACAAGATGGTATTAGTTACTAGGAAATATAGGGCTGGATCATAATCAGATGTTTGTATTCAGGTAATGAGTGAAAAATGAATGAAGAGAAACTGGGAAAAGTGAAAAAAAGTTTTACAATTACAGAATACTTCAGTGACATTTAAACACCCGACTGGAAGACTCTGGAATCACCATGCAGAAAAACTGTCCTCAAAAAGATGTTGCTACATAAAAAATGTAATAAATCAGTTTTATGATACCTAATATAACATAATACCTAAATATTATTATTATTATTATTATTATCTATTATACTCTAAAAACTGAATTAGAACTTACTAGTTTTGATTGTAAAAGTTCCAAAGTAAACGTCTTTACAGTATTCCCAGTATATGCTGCAGTAATCCAGGCAACAGCACCTTTTTATTATTATTATTTTCATATTGGATAGCAATGAACATGACACAAGCTACTAAAAACTGCTGGGTTAAAAACAACCTAGTGCTGGGTAAATATTGGATAGAACACATGCTGGGTTGTTTTGACCCAACGATTGGGTTGTTTTGACAAAGTGATTAGGTTGTTTTGACCCAGTGGTAACCCAACTACCGGGTGAAAACAACCCAGTCGTTGGGTCAAAACAACCCAGCATGTGTTCTGTCCAATATTTACCCAGCACTAGGTTGTTTTTAACCCAGCAGTTTTTAGTAGCTTGTGTCATGTTCATTGCTATCCAATATGAAAATAATAATAATAAAAAGGTGCTGTTGCCTGGATTACTGCAGCATATACTGGGAATACTGTAAAGACGTTTACTTTGGAACTTTTACAATCAAAACTAGTAAGTCTAATTCATATAAGATATATATTTTGTGTAACCAAGTGTTTTAACCGATAAATATCTATTGTCTTATATTTATATGCAACATTGGAATTCAACACACCTGCAACGCATAAAAAAAGAAATCTTTCCAAACAATGGTAATATTTTTGTAATACTGTTATTCTATTCATCATTTAAACAGCTTGACTTAAAAACTGGGAAACGCTGTTGGCTGTTGTGTGATGGTAGTTTAATCTATTACACAAACACACATAATACCTTTTTATTATTATTATTATTATTATTATTATTATTATATAACTAACTCTTCCCTGAAACACAGACCTTGGCATATATCGTCTCTTGTCCTGAGATCTTCTCTGTGATGCTTTTGGTTTGGGCAGTGGAGAAGTCAATCTCCCCATAGTGGATAATGTCATTCTCGTCCTTTGGCATCTCCAGGTCTTCATCCATCACAAAAGCACTATTAGCATAAATGTAGCTGACCTGTTTTTCCTGACACTGAAAGAAAAAAAATACATGACCATTTCTGGGGATCTGTTGTCATTATTTTTTCTTTTCTGTACATAATAAACAGTTACAGTGAAGTGAATGATATAGTATTAATATTTGCCTATAATGGCACTTCCTAGTAGAAACATACCTGATCTGAGATGTCAGTTTCCCTAATAATGGATGCCTTTACTTTTTGAAATCTGTATTAATAAGAAATGCAGAAAACTGTATAATAGAAACTGGACCACCATATTGTGGGCACCAGATTTAGTTAAATTATACTTATTCTGAAGTCTTGTTGCTCCATGCAATGATCAGGATAATGGAGCTTCAAAAATCACCATTTTACTGTACTTACCTTAGAAAATGTGTTACCAGAAGAACAATCAAAAGAAATGCTGAAATTCCTATTACACAACCAATGATCAATGACTCTGTGATGATCAGTGATTCTAGATTGAAAACATTAAGCTAAATTAGTTGGTTCCGTAAGCTGTACTGTGTAAAAAAGCTCAATTATAAAACAGGAGCTACCCATGATGATCATTAGATAATTTTAGTATCTGTAGGCTACATACTAATAGCATATATCTGTATTAAACTCACCAGCCACAATCAGCTGGATCTCTTCTGACGTCTGATTACCATGTATGTTTGTTGCTGTGCAACAGTACCAGCCTCCATTGTTTACATTAAAGGTCAGTTGTTCTCCAAAATACAGCTCTTTCTCCTGTCCCCGTTTGTACCAAGTGTAGTTAATTTCATTTGGATTGGCTTTGCTTTTGCAGGTCAAAGTCACATTAGTGCCAACAGAGACTGAATTAGATGGGTTGACGGTGATGTGAGTTTCTTTTGGAGAAACTTTAAAGCAAAATAGAAACATTTGTAAGTAAACTAGACCCAAGATGTATGTTAAAGATTGCTTCATCTGGAAAGCATCTGTTATGTACAAACATCTGATAGACATCTTGAAGCTGTCATTTTTACATACATTCTAAATCATGAACATCTTAAAGACATCTTCTAAACATCTATTTGACATCTGATAGGAAAGTATTAGAAACACATTGTAGATGAGCAAACATTCTAAAAAAAAATTGTCTTGCAGATGTAAACACAGACGTCAAATAGATGTCTCTGTGATGTATGTGCTAGTCATCCGAACATAATGTTTATGCAAAAGCAAAAAGACTCCAAAATTCTTACACAGGACTTGTAGCATCACGGTGGTCTCCACAGATGAGTCATTAGATGAATTTCTTGGATATGTAGCAGTGCAGGAGATGTTCTTCCTGTGATCAATGTGTGAAGCTTTAAAGATCACATGTGAAAACATTGACTGGGTTTTATTAGGTTTCTCCTGTAACTGTGTTGTAATGTTTGCAGATTCAGGGACGTTAGACCAGGATATTGTAGGAGGTTGTTTGGGGCAGGGGGCTTTAGCAGAACAGCTCAGATTGACTGTAGTTTTCTCCATCACTGGTTGCAGATGAGTGGGTGTAAGGATGGGAATCTCTGGTACATCTACAGGGCAAAGAGTACACTGTACAAAACACTGCAAAATTAAATTGTTCTGCATGTTACATAATTACGCCAGTAGATGGCTAAAAGTGATTGACTTTTTAAGTGAGAAGTTAAATAATTTACTCAACTCACAATTCACAAATGAAACAAGTAGCTTTTTTTGAGTCATTGAATTGTTCACTCACACATTTCAATAGACAAAATAAATAGTAAACACTTTCTTTTAGAGGCAAGTTAATATTAACTTTTTTGAACTTTTGTATAATAGCACTTTAAAACAACAACCTAATTGTATAATTTTAATTTAGCACAGTATGTTGCATTATCTTAGAGCTATACATTTCACATACTAATATTCATTGTAATTCCAGCAGTCTGTGTGCCCACTTTGCACATATTTCAAAAACCATTACATTTCACTGTAGACATTATTGTAAGTTTCTCTTTTGCTAATTTAACACTGTTTTTTCCCTTCTTTTTTTTTTTTTTTTTTTTTTTTTTTTTGCTACAGTAGGTATTTTGGCATGGGGCATTTTAATCGCTCTAACAAGGAGAAAATCCCAAATTCACAATCCTTTCCCAATTAAGTTACTAAAAGACTAGTGATTGAATCATCTTAAAACCTAAGGCATTTTACCAATTAAAGGTATGAGAATACATTTCGTTGGGAGATGCAACAAAGATTACACGTTGTTGATGAACCCATAAAATAGTCAATGACTATCATAAGTCGTAATTAGAGTAATTTCACTGCATAAAAGAACAATATAGTTTACAGAAGACCTTTCTTACCTAAGACAGAAATGTAGATGGGGCTGTATTCATATGTCCATTTCCATTCCACTGGATTCTTCATTTCCACCCTAAAGTAGAAATTGTCTGAAAGATTGTTCATGACATTATAGAAAACAGAGGTACATCCATGCTGACTAAGATTTCCAAGCATTTCTATTTGATTAAATCCTCTTGTGATGTTTGAACTTTTATCAAAAACCACCAAACACTTTGTCAAGTCATAAGCAAGGTGGTTCTTTATCCAACAGCCAAAAATAGTTTTTGTGTTTTTCAGTTCGTCCTCTGGTGCATCAAATGTACAAGGTATCTGCACACAAGAGCCGCTGAGTGCTGTTATTCGTGTAGGCAAATGTACACGAAACCGATCAGCTGAAAACAGAAAAGTAGTATAAACATACAGTCACACATTAAAATCATTTGTTTACATAATTATTGTAAAACTTGTTTCCTTATTTCATATTTTTTAATTAGATAACACTGGCTTACTTCGTCCATTATTAGCTTGCACTGGCAAGAACAGAAAAACCATTAAAGAAGTGACAAACATCCCAGGTGCTGTAGATACAAACATAAACATGAATACATTAGTATTTCAATTTACGAAGGCACTTCACATGTGTGCAGTGTTTTGTTTCCCCCTTTTTCATTTTTTTATTTTTATTTAGTTTTTTTTTTTTTTTTGGTAAAATTGATAGAATGATAGAAAAGCCTCACCTACAGCAGGACAGTCCATCATTCATTCAGAGTAAAATTAAGTCCAGCACTATTTCCTAGTATACCTGTGTATTCCTGTGAACGTGACTGCGTGATGACGCAGAGATAAAACTCTTTCTAGGACTTCAAATGTGTGTTTTTAACAGGTGAAACAATCACCTTTGCAAATCTATGTAAATCATTCAGCATTAGAATATCATGTAACAGTTTTTTTCCTACCTTAAACACAATAGTTTGTTGTATTTCCTCATGCAAACATGTTTATCAACCCAACAGCATGGAACAAAGGCTTTAGTAACTTAATGAATACTGTTCTGAAATAATTTAATGATGTAGCACCATGGTTAGAAATATGGGTAGGCAACAACAACAGAAAAAAAGATTATATAGATATATATGACAAAAAAAAATAAAAAAAATAAAAATATGCCAGTATTTTCTGTAAAATAAGTAAATTAGCCAATTTTGTTTAAATGAATGATTGTAGAAATGGGTACACCCTAGATTTAATTCAGCAAACATATAATATTCTAGTACTTAGTATGTCCTGTAGAACTTTAAGTACACTGCTCTGACCCTTTTTGGCACTGTACACTGTACAAGTTCATGACAAAATGCCACATCTGTCCTGTTTAACTCCTGGAGGACGACCTCCTTAGATGCCCTGGTCTTTAATGGGAAGTGTTGCTCAGCTCATCAATACAGAATCCCCCACAGCTGCTCAAGAATGTTAAGAATAGGTGAAATATATGTCCACTGAAGGATTTTCACCTTGGGAGAATGAATATCTTCGTTGTCATGTTGAAAAAATAGAGAGTGTAGCATCTTCTGTTTCAATTTTTCGTATTACATCAAACAGTGGTGTGTAAATTGATGACAGCACTGATAAAACACAACTCCCTCAGACCTACAGAACTCATACATCCCTATATAGCTTTGCTACAATTGAACCACACTGTGGGTACCAGGCTCTCACTGTACTCCTCCTCTAGCAACACCAGGACACTTTGGATGCTTTTGGATCCTAAATGATTGACTTAGTCTCTTGAGACAAGAGTATGGATTCCCAGAAGTCTATATTTTGCAAATACGGGCCTTGGAAGAGTTTAAATGAGTTTATTGTGCTTTGGCTATAGGTACTTCTAGTGGTGACAACAACTATCCATGACACTGTGTGTCATACTCTGTGAGATAAAGTATCACGCATTTAAAACATTTTTCTCCCCATGTTCATTAAAATACTGAAAGGAAATGTTCTAATGTTTTGTCCCTTATTAAAGTGATTCGACTGTTAAGGGCACTATCAGCTCTGAACTCCTCTTCTAACTGAAATCGCTTTCATTTGCCCTCCTTGAATTTGCCTGGTGTAGCACTCGTCTTCTGCTTCTTTTTAGCCGACCCTTTTATTTCAGGCTCCTATAAAAAAAAAATTAAAAAAAATGCCCTTTTTCTTTAAACAAATAAATTAATCACTGTATTATTCTTCTGAGTTTTTCTATTCACAATATAGTTAATACAACAGTTAGTTCCAGTTATTACTTCCTCCTACCTTGCGCTTAGAGAAAATTGATCCGGTTACACTAAAGAATGGGTCCAGTCTGCCCTGGGTGCTTCCTTGTCTACTCTTCATGATCTTCTTACAGCCGTTACGGATACGATCCTCGCTATAATAACTATAATAAATAAACTATATACTAACCTGGAAAAAATAGATCATATGTAAGAAGTTAAAATAAATAAATAAATGAGCAAGCACATAAATTACTAGAAAAAAGATAAATAAAATCGGTAAATTAAACTGTAATAAACATTAATAACATACAGTAAAAATTAAATGCAAAAATAATGAAAATAAATTATGGTGGACAAAATTTTATGGCGAGCAAACAGTCAATACACTTGCCATGTGGCCAAATTTATTTTTTCTGACTAAGCAATACACTGACTGCCACTAGAGGGCACAATTTAGCAAGTATGATCCAGGATGCAATTTGAAAGGAGGCCTCACTGATTTGGCACCTTTTTGAACATGTCATGTCCTGCGATGTGACATTCTACAGTAAGTGCATGCCTTTAAACAGTGTAAACATATGTACATTTGGGTCAATATTCTCAAGGATCTCTTCAATAGAGCAGTGCTATTTAATGAGGTCGATGGCCCTCTTGGGTCCGATTCCTTTTATAGTGCCACAGTAGTCACAGCCCAGTAGGATACACAGGTCAATGAACTGAGGAAGACATTCAAACATACGCAGAAAGCAATTAGAAGGAATTGACACATGTAGAATATGATAGATATTAACGTACAAAAGATAAGACTGAAACAAAGCTAAGGTCTTACCTGTTGATGTGTCAGACCCATTTCTTGTAGAATACAACTGAAATGAAACTCTTCGATTGGGAGCTTTCTAGGATGGAAAAAACTACCAGTTATTTCTACATAGCCAAACATCTCCATCAACAAGAAAAAAACATCCAAATGTCGATATCAACAGGTAATTTGAGATATAAAGTGCACCATACATACTTTGCTTCACTGGCTGTTAGATGCCTCAACAGGACTGACGTTCCAAATGTCAGACCGTCCATATCTTCTGTTGCTGTGGCATAAATCTTTCCTGATTTCACCAGAGCAGCACAGCTCGCCTCAGCCTCACATGGAGCCTTAACATAACAGATATTTATTTTTGCCCATATCCATGATATGTGTTTTTACTCAATTTTATGTAGTTGACCGACAGTACCTCAATGTACGGGACTCCAATTAGAGTAAGTAACCTCTTGTATTCCTCGTTGTGTTGTTTGGTAACCTTCACTAGACGCTTACTGAACTTGTCAATGTTTTCCTGTTCACCTGTGAGAATTCTTGAAATTAGGATAATTTTAAAGAATTTGTAAGGGAGCCAGTGGTGTATCAACTGCAGGAAAAAAGGCCTCAAATATATTCCCAACAGCATACACACCACTTCTCCAAATGTACCGGCAGCTGGAGGCGAAAAAAAAAAATGAGGTGACGTGACAATGGAGTCAAAAGTTCAAAATGTTTATTCCCACAGGTGCAAAAGTGAAGGTTTTCCACTGATGTGTCAGAAATATTTACAAAAAAAAAAAAATTAAAACAAAAACATTTGGATATGTCAAACAGGTTGACCCAAAAGACAGCAATTATGCTTCACAATCATCACACAACTCACTCAACAGCTGTGTCCCAAAGTGGAGTGCGCGGACTCCGAAGTGCATATTTTAAGTGCGAATGCGTCACAGCGGTGCGACGAAGGCTGTCCCAAACTGAAGTGCGTGGACTCTGAAGTGCGAATTTGAAGGGTGATTGCGTCACAGCGTCACGACGTAAGCTGTCCCAATTCAGAATGCGCCCTCCGAAGTGCGCATTCCAAGGCTGAATGCGTCACCGCGGCGCGACGAAGGCTGCCGTAATTCGAAAGCGACTTCAAATGCGGTCTCCGATTCCCAGGAAAATGAAGTGTACATCTGATGGACACTTCGCACCCTACCATATCCCAGAATCACTTGCCCGCAGATGACGATGGAATTTATATTCAAAGAACATGACGGGTGAGAGTTCTGTTGGGGAATTCACATTGAAATGTAAGTAAGTAATGTAAGTAAACAAACTTTAGCACGTACTTTAGTATTTTGTATGCATGTCCTGCTGTGTCATGTTTTGTAATGTTAAGATTGCAAACTTTTCTTTATATTATAAGTGTTTCCATTTTTTCTTGTTGTAGGACTATTTTACAGAAAGTGAGCCTGCTGGGGAAAGACTTAAAAAAATACAAAGTAAGCAAGTTAATAGAGTATTTTTTCCCGCTGAAATTCATTGTGCTGTTGTTGTTAACAGGCATGGTTTATTTGCTCTGATTTAGGATTGCAGGTGTCACAAATTTTTAATATCTTTTTTTGTCACTTTGTCAATGAAACAACATAATTTCTGTAGTTTATTTTTGTGATGTAACTTAAGAATGAAATGAATAATTTTTGTGCATTTTGTATTTTTGTATGGTATATTCACGTGTTAATAAAAGAGAACTAATTCTGTACAATTTGTAAATTACAATGTGTAAATTTCTGTAATGCAGCTTATATTTTTTTTACAACACTCTTCTATACGTTTATTTTATTTTTTGTCCTGTAAATATTTTTTACAACTATTTACAACCATAGCTTAGGTTTAACATTAGAAAAACAACATCAATTTTAAGTCCAGCCCTGCCTCCATGTGTTCTGGGGTCTTCAGGGAGATGAATCTCTTGGTGGTGAATGGCCACCAACTCCTCAGCAACTTGGTGGACAATGCGGTGGACAGTGGAACGAGGCATGTCAAACACTCTGCTGCCGCTGAACATTGAGATGAACAATGCATAATTTGTTTTTATTTATTCACAGTTTTATTTTTATGGTTACTTAACTGCCTAAAATCAGGGTTTCTAAATATGTTCACCATCAAGACAATAAACTATTATAAAATCGCACTTTGGTAACATATCAGTCAGTATTTGAACTGCTATATATTTCTGTGTGCATGGTTTTGTATTTTTTTTTTCATATGTATCGTTACATTATTCATGTCGGTTCAAACGCAATGAATGCGTTTAAAATTGTAATCCGGCAAGGATGCAGCAAAACAGTATAATTTACCCGGCCATGCTCTTGGCCAAGCCCGAGGTACATCCCCACCATCTCTTCCAGTAAAACATAAAATATAAAAACAAATATGACCAATGCTGGCTCCATAACTTAAACGTCTACGGGGTCATCCACATATCGCGTCTTTTGCGCGCTCAAGTTCGTTGTTTCAAATGTAGACGCGCGCCAGCCGCGCTCATAACGGAAGCGGTGCGGTCGCGACGTGCTCGCGGTGCGACGCGCTCGTTTTTTTCAGGCACGTCTGCGCCGCATGGAGTTGAAAACATCTCAACTTTTCAGAATGCTGCAAGCGCACCGCGGGACATGTGACAAGATTCAACCAATTAGCTTCATCCTTTCCCGTAACAACATTGAAAGCTCAGCCAAGATGGAGAAACAACTGATCATAGCTGTACATTTTTAAATAAACTTAGTAGCAGAGCTACAGCAAGTGATTTTTAGTGCTGGAAATCCGTTTGTCCTTTGATGAAACTTCCGCAACTTCATTGAGTGTGCAGGTCATGGTTGCTTATCAACGGCAGACGCCACGGGAGCGCAAGCGACAGAGCGCTTTGGAAAGGAGGAAAAATCGGCGCGCCTACCGTTTTCCATGCATTTTTAGGCGCAATATGTGAACGGCCCCTAAACCTGTCAGGATGGCAGCGCCCCTCTCGCACCGTTGCTATGCGACAGGAGCGGTAATCGGGAACACCTGGTGGCGCAATTAGGAAAACCTGCGAAGGTGGAGCGTCTCATGCACTTCGGAGGTGTGGCCTTCGAAGTCCATGCACTTCGAAGTGCGTGGACTCCACTTTGGGACACAGCTTACGAGTCCCCACCAAATCTGAGAAGCCATCTTAAAAAGACTAAGCCCCTCCTTCTCAGACTAAACCATCTGGCAACCCAAAGGTAATGAAGAAACTTAAGGAAGACAAACAAATGTGCTTTAACAGAAACAAAATCAAACAACAACAACAAAAAACACTGTTATACAATACAAAAAATAAAAAAATTGTGAAACAAAAACTCAACTTATTATTAATACTTAACAATGCTCACCCAAAAATTAAACAAAACACCAACCTCCCCCTTCCTACATGAGCACAATAAACCATCCCACCTATTGGCGGGAATGAGATCTTTAAAATGGTGAGCATTTACTATGACCGGGTTTTGTCTGTTTGGCATGGGAAAATGTTCTAATACGCAAGTATGACTTTGCATGATATGTAAATTTTTATACAAAACAATAAACATTTAACCTGATCACCGGTCTTGCATTACTTCTTAACACAGTACAATACATAAACCAATATGGTGAAGTCTATCAATCATGAAATGTCAAACTAAGGAAAAAACGACATAAGGACAGGAACAACATTACATCACACATGATGATTGACAACCATATCCGTGTTAACTGGTGTTCAATAGGGAAACATATGCATGTATGTTCACAGTCCCATGTCAAAATAAGAGTCCTTTCCATAATAAGAGTCTCTAGTCACAGAGCCTCACTGTGACAGAATTATTATTATTATTATTATTACTATTTTTTTTTATTATTATTATTATTTTTTTTAAAAGCATGTTGTTTTGAAAGTGTCTGTACCTGCTTCTTGGGCCTGAGCTAGACGTTTCTCAGCCTCAGCTCGTCTCTCGCCTCTCTTCTCCAGCTGTAGGTGTTAAAATAAAATATATTGTATCTTGAAACAGAATGCAAAATTTTACATTTTACAGAAAAAAAAAAAAAAATTGTTATTTAACCAAGTTACCTCACCATATACACTACCAGTCAAATGATTTTGAACAGTAAGATTTTTTGTTTTAAAGAAGTCTATTCTGCTCACCAAGCCTGCATTGATTTGATCCAAAGTACAGGAAAAACAGAAAAAGGCTGAAATATTTTTACTATTTAAAATAATTGTTTTTTATTTGAATATTTTAAAATGTAATTTATTCGAGTGATTTCAAAGTTGAATTTTTAGCATCATTACTCCAGTCACATGACCCTTCAGAAATCATTCTTATATCCTGATTTGCTGCTCAGAAGTATATTATTATTATGTTGAAAACAGCTAAGCAGAATTTTTCAGGTTTCTTTGATGAACAGAAAGTTCAGCATTTATCTGAAATAAAAAATTTTTGTAACATTATAAATGTTTTCATCATCACTTTTGATCAATTTAAAGCATCTTTGCTAAATAAAAGTATTAATTTCTATAATTTCTTTCCTAAAAAAAAAAAAAAACAAACTTTTGAATGGTACAGTGTAAAATGTTACAAAAGCATTTTGTTTCAGATAAATGCCGATCTTTGGATCTTTCTATTCATCAAAGAATCCTGAAAAAAAAAAAAAAAACTGTTTTACATATTGATAATAATAATAAAAATATTTCTTGCAAATCATGTGACAGCAAATCATGTGACATTGAAGACTGGAGTAATGATGCTGAAAATTACATGAATAAATTACATTTTTAAACATTCAAACAGAAAGCAGTTATTTTAAATAGTAAACATATTTCATAAAAAAAAAAAAATAGTTTAAGAACGACCCATCAATAATTCGTAGCATCGTGAACACACACGTTTCTCTAGATAAGACCCTTCTTCCTCGGCTGGATCATTTAGAGTCCTTTGAAGCTGCATGTAAACTACATTTTGGAAGTTCAAAATCAGGGCACCAATCAAGTCCATTTATATGAAGAAAAATCCTGAAATGCTTTCATCAAAAACCATAATTTCTTTACGACTGAAGACAAAAAGACATGAACATCATGGCTGACAAGGGCGTGAGTAAATTATTTGTAAATTGTTGTTCTGGAAGTGGACTTCTCCTTTAATTCAGGCAAAGTTAAATCTGTACTGGGACAGGATTTGACAGATTATTTTAGCGACTCCGACTTCACGAGACTAATGAGAGCATATAGACAACACAGAGAGAATTAAATTCAGCTCTTTCATTTCCAACATGTGCTCATTCATGGCTGTATATTATTTAATTCAGACAAATTTACGTGTTTATCAGGACTGACTATCTTACATGACTCTGTGAGTTCTTCTATTTCTTCGATCCAAAGCTGCATAAACTAGCTACATATCAGGCATTTATGTAACACGTCTAATATGTGCATTAATGCTATTATGTTAAATAAAGTTGACTAATTACAGCTAAGCAAGTGCTTTACCTATGCATGCCGTTGTTGTCTCGTTTCCCCTCAGACGCGCTGAAATGATGGTCCTGCCGGTAATTCTCAAAACACCCACAAGATGGCGGCGTTGACTCGGAGATGATTCGGGAGAGTCACTCATCTCTAGAAAGCATGTCCACTCTCTTTTAAAATAACTGTCAAACGGTCTTTCAAAAGACGTGTTAAATCGCCATCTGGTAAAGGGTTTTTGTGGACTAATTATATTCCATTTTAATGTTACTGGGGCATGATCACTAATGACTATTAGATTCAGAAATACTTGACATGATAGAATTACTGGTGAGAAAGAAGTCAATGTGGGAATATGAGTAAAATTCTTAAAAAAAGTATTCTTTAACGTTGGGATGCTGTAGATGCCAGTTATCGCCACGACTAAAATCACTCATGAACTGTTTTATGGTTTCTGCGGATTTCCAGATTCTGTGTATTCCCCGAACTGTTAAATCTATCTATTGTTGAGTCTAGAACTGTGTTGAAATCACCTGCTATTATGACTGAACAGTTAGAAAAAAATGAAATGGAGGACAAAAAAGTCTGAAAAAAAAGACGGGTCATCTGTGTTTGGGCCATATAAATTAGCAATTGTAACTGGGCCATTGTTAATTGAGATGTTTATGATAGTGAAACATCACTCAGGATCTGTAACAGTAATGTTGTGAACAAAAGATAATTTTTTACTTTACTTACTTTACTTTACTTTTTACTCCGTTTTGTGTTGTAGTGAGCCGGGAATAAATTACTGTACTTTGATGATTTCATTTTATTATAACTAAATTCTAATAGACGTGTCTCCTGCAGAAGGCATATGTCGGCTTGTAGTTTATTTAGATGATTAAAAACTTTTATCCTCTTCGTCTGAGAACCAAATGCATGAATGTTCCAGGTAACAAAAGTGATAGATGAAATGTTTTAGTGAAAAATAAACAGAGATGTATATTAATATGTGAGCCTGTTAGTACTGTATACGTATAAATGTGTGTGTACAGTATGTATTCGAAAGTGTATGGCAGTACATATGCGTGTGTGTATAACAATGCAGTGTTGTTGGCAGACTGACAAAAATACAGATACATAATTGACAATGTCAATTATGTCAAAGCAGGACAGCAACAACAAAACAAAAACCATTGAAAACAGACATAGGGTAGAACATGGGAGGGGGGGCACAAGACCTAGGTGCAAAAGCAAGAGCACATCTTATAGATTAGGCAGAGAAAGAGAGAGAGAGTGAGTTTAGATCAGTTAAGGCAGTTATTGATCTAAACAACTATTATATAGTTGTTCATCTATGTATAAGTTGTCCACTGTAATTGTTGCCCTTTTTCCTTCCTTTTCGGATTGGGAAAAGTTGTTTTCGGCATTCGAGAATGTCCTTTGGGTATTGCTCATTGAGACCATATTTTGTGCCTTTAAGTTGTCTGCCTTGCCTCTGTACCACTTCTTTGTGTCTGTAGTGTTCAAATTTTGCAATGATCGGTCATGGTCGGTTGTTGTTGTTTTGAGCTCTGATATGGTGAATATAAGGTGATGATCTGTACAGTTTTGGCTGGTAATTTGAGTTGTTTTATCATAAAGTCCTAAAGTGATTTTTTGGATTCTTCAGTCAACGTAATCCTGGTATCAAGTCCGAAAAGTTTATTTTCAGTTGAGAGTAGAATGTAGCTTACCTCAGTGCAGCATGGCAGTTTTGGTGATGCAGATGGTGTTATACTTGGACTGGAGAGTAAATCGAGGTCTCTTGGAGTTTGGAGTGGGGTTACCTTACTTTTATTTGTTGTGATCCAGTTTGTCCTTGTTCATGGTGCAGCAGAGTGTGTTGTAGTGTGTATATATTCTTCGAGATTATCCAAGTTGTATAATGCTATAATCTAATTTTGAAATGGAGGGAAATGCAAGATGAAAAAAAAGTGTGGGGAAAAGAACGGAAAGAAGAAAAAACAATAGCAGACAACGGTAACATTTATTTTCTAAAAAATAACTCCCATCAATCTTAAAAGAATGAAGCTCTCTTATGTTTCTGGCCTTTTAACCTCCACATAAAACATTCTTTTACACTTAGTCAAAAAAAAAAAAAAAAAAAGAAATTATGACCTTTACTTGCCTTAAACCATTTTTTCTCTCTCTTATGAAGAAGCTGAGAATATCACCACCTCACACAAGCAGGATTCTGTGTCATTAACTCCAAAGTTGGTTTAGGTTCTGCAATTAAAAACACAGACATCAGTGGTTTAATTAAAATGTGAACAAGTCATCATTCTGTTGTTGCATCAAAATGTGAAGCAAACAGGCAGGAGACAACAGAAACATGCATTTTCAAAAATAACTCACATCAATCCTGAAAGAATGAAGCTCTCCTATGTCTCTGGCTTTCAACATCTACAAAAAAAGCAAACATTCTTTTACTACTAGTCCAAAAAAATTATAATACGGAATTATGACATTATGACCTTTACTTGCCTTATACCATCTTTCCGTCTCTTCTGAAGAAGCCGAGCCGAACGCCTCCTCTCACACGCGGCCTTCTGTTTCGTTAACTCCCGCCGCGGGCACAATGAAGACTCAAAGCTCAACAAGTCTGAAATAGTACATGCAAAACATTACTTTTAACAATTAAAACTTAATCAGCCTTAAAATAATTAAGCTAGTCTTCATTACACAACGCCGTTTTCTTTAGGAAACTACTTTCAGTTTAATCGCGGGAAAAAAAGTTTACGAATTAACATGTAAATCTGTTAACGATCCTCTATTAACACCTAAATCTTGTGTAAATATGACATATGAAACTCACAGACGTTGTATTAAAGCTATCTCTTCCGTTCAGTAGAAGAGGCCGTTAAGACTATTTCTGAGGCAAAAACCGTGCCAGCATATTTTACCATAAAAGCTCTTTTCCGACTTTTCCCACGTTCCATTAAGTCTCAAAATACTCCCGGACACACATAATGAATGATGACTTTACATTTTTAATCTTTACTTACCGAAAATCGTCCTTCACTCGCTTCCATCTGCAGACGCTGAGAAAATGGCCGCTTCTCGCGCGCACTTTTTGACGTACGGTGGACACGACGTGCTTGCTCTCTCTCGAGTCCGCGTTCCTAACCCAGTACCGCTGGGTTATAAATTAAGACCAGTTTTAACCCAAATTTGGGTTAAATTAACCCAACATTCTTACCCAGCGGTCTCAACCCAGCATTTGGGTTGAAAAAACAACCCAGCGTTTTTTAGAGTGTATGTGTAAGATCTTTAAGGAGAATATCAAGGTAGGAGTAAACATTAAAAAAAACTGTCTGAGCAGATTTAGCAGGAAACCAATTCCTTAAATGTGGTAAATTCCTTAAATTTGGTTTGGCACTCTTTAAGCTGTAGGCTAAGTGCACCTGCAATGTTTACATAGTTCCTTGCAATGCCTGATTAAAGAATGCTCAACTTCACTTGGTACCACATATGACAAGATTGTTTCTAGTGTCTAATTATCAGGAGCAAAGCTCATTTAAATCATAAGTAAATATTGCATTAATATACAGACCAAATAACGAGAGTGATCATGTATGACATTCATTATCCCGGCTACACTGTGGATGGTGCAGTTCAAGGGGCTGTATAGTGACCAGCAGTGAAGGTTGTAAATTTGAGTGTTCTCTCTAAAGACTGCAGCTGCTTCTGGGAGGCTGCATCACAGGTCCAATCAAACTATTCCTCTCTTTGGAAGGATGACTTTAAGGGAGATTGGATGGCTAGAACTGACAACAACAAATTAGAACAACCCTGCCTGTGATCTGCAATGTTTTACTTTAAATGTGGCAAGAGAACTAGTTGGTCTATAGTATCATATGGGGCTTGACCCCCCTTTCCTGACATCCAAAGGGAGAGTTTATAACCTACAAGGTTATGATTTTGTATGCCCATGACAATGACTGGAAAGTCTAAACTGGAAACTGAAGTCAAAAGTAAAGAACACTTCTTTGGTTGAAGGTGATGTCTGATATGATACAAGGACTGAGTGTCTACTGACACTGAGAGACCCTGTTCAATAATGAGGTACGCCCCTTTCCCCATGTCTCTTATCCACACTCTGGTGTTAGGTGGAGGGGGAGGGGCCCCGACCTGGTTATGCTGAGAAGACCAGGTCTCTGTCATAGGAGGTGTTCTCCTCTGACTAGAAGTCTTTGAGGGCTTTATGAAGTAGGTGCTGGATCTCTGCTAAGTTCTCAACATCCTTACTCTCAGTTCCTCTAGATTTCCTACTTCTGTAATGACTACAGTGTTTGTGGCCATTCTCATAGCCATCTCTACCCTTCTTCTGTCTTTGCTCTCTGTCCTCCCACTGCCAGCTCTCTTTTCTGGGGGCATCCCAGTGACTGTTATGTCCCCTGAAACTTGAGAACCTAGGGCTCTGGGTGCTCTGCTGGAGATTGCTGGAATGGGCAAACCTGTTCTGGGGAAGTTCTGACACTTCCATTCGAAAGGGAGTTTTACTGTCATGTCCTGATTCAAGCACAGATGTATCTGGCTGTCTGTCTATCCTGTTTGTGCCTACCCTCTCACTGTCCCATGCTCGCACTGCAATCTGCCTCAGTTCTCCTGCAGACATACGGTCAACATCTACCAGAAGTGTGAGAGGTTTCCTAACAGTGGGGTATAGATTACTCACAAACGAACTCTTGAACATGACATCCTCTTCTGCACTAGGGTCATCTCTACCAGCAAAATACATTTTCCTTAGGTGCTCATAGTACTCTTTGGGAAATTCATGGCGGCCTTGCTTAATTCGGAAAGCGGAGAGACGAGAGGCAGATGGGTTCTGATACAGAGTGTACTCTGACAGAAGGGCTTTACACAATTCGTCATAATTGTTAGGAGGAGCTAGCTTTTCTACCTGTGGTGGAGTAAGAAGCTGCATTATAGGAATGAGTGAAGCCAACACTCATGCTAAGGCTGGTAGAGGCTGTAATATTACCATTTTTCTGGTAACCCTGTCCCTGTGAAAGATTATTCACCAGAGGTTCCCTCACAGCTGAACTAGTGGAGTGGGTGTGCACCCTCTGTGGTTCAGGTTGCTTGTGGGGGAGGTGTCTGCCTATCTCCAATTCACTCATCCTCGATCCTATTACTTCACATCTCTGTTCTGCAATGCCATCTTTGTTTACCAAAACTGATGTTCTAGTTGTAGCCTCAGCTCGTACTCTACTCAATGGTTCCCTATGCTGGATTTGGGTAACGTTTGAGTTAGAAGGTTGTTGCTTGGGCAAATCACAAGTCTTCTGTCTAATTTCTTGTTGCCTTTTCAGCTCAGAAATTTCAAGCAAAGCTGACCTTAACTCAGCTCTGGTCTCATTCAGATTAGTACTTTCTGCACTTAATCTCTCTGTCTGTACTGACAAGTCTTTATAGGAATGGGTCAACTCTGTTTGCAGAGTGGCCACGTCAGTTTTCAGCTTTTTCAGCTCTACTTCCTGACTGTCAGTGAAGGACTTTAAGCTTTTAGTACCTGTAGACAATCTGCATAGTTCAGCTCTTAACTTTAAATTGTCCTTACGCAACTCAGCCAACTCGTTTTCGAGTTCCTGAAACTCTAAATCCATATCTATATTCTTTTCGTCGGCAACAGATAATTTGTCTATGGCCTGGTTTGGTTGGATAGGCCAGTTTAGTGCTAGGCTGGGCAGAAGCTTTATAAAAGTGAAGCGTCCTTTAAGGCCTGGCTCACTGCTTCAGCAGTCATATCAGCCATTTTTTTATATATATATATATATATATACTGGTGTGTGTATATATAATAAATAAATCCGCCACTTGTATTAGTTAGCTCTTGAAGTTTGCCACGAATGTGAGCAGCTCTGAACTACTAAGACAATGAATATTACGCACACACAAGGGGTGCGAATTCTAGCACTTGTCTATTACTTGTCAGAGGGCGTTACCCTTACCTGACATATTCACATAAAAATTCTAGAAAACCATGATAGACTTATAAGGTGGGAACCCTATGCTATATTTCTAGTAGCAATTAGTTATAATCAACAATTACAGCTTGTGCTAACAAAAATTGAGCAAAATATTAGCAAGCTCTATGCCACAATAAAAATCACAATTCGATACACTTTGCAGCCAATCCTATTCATAAATAGTACCAAAGAGTTGAGCAAGGAAACTATCAATCAGGCTTAGAGGGAACCACTCTTGCTATGCAATTGGTTTCTGACTCAGTGAAAGACTTTTTTAGTTTCCTGCTAAAGTTACTTCTATTGTTATCTTTTAGTGTATTGACTTGAGTTGATAAAACAGGAGGCTCATTTCAATCTAAGTTAGCCAACCTAGGGACGCCAATTAAGGTAGTGAATTTAACTTTCGCCAACCTAGGGAGGTGAAATAGGGTAGTGATGGGTACTCATGTCACAGCTGACGTTATGATTCTTGGATCGCGTCAATTAATGTGTGGTTATGAGTACATCACATAAGAAAGATTGATGGGATCTCTAACTTGTAGAACCTCTCCTGTATTATCAACACAAGAAAGACACAAGTTGTAATAAAATAAATTTTATTAACAAGATAGACAAGAGTAATCAACAACTACTAAATGAATACCATGAATGAAGAAGGAATAAAGTGCATAAGATGCATATAAAGCAAGTGATTACGTTGGGAGTTGCTATGTCAGAGCTACGTTATCTGGACAGATAAACTGTTGCTACTCTGAAACAAATGAGGTGAAGAACCTTATCATCCATCAAACAAATACATGTAAGATTTGTTATCAACTGCAATCAGCTATAATATCTAATGTAAATTAGAAAATCATATACTGAAAATATACAACAATGCCAAGGTCTCTGGAAGAGGTTTGGAAGTGATATTTACGTTCTCTGTGGTTGATGAGCAGTCCGGTGGCGGCGACTTCTTCCACTGGTTGTGCTGGTGGCAGTACAGTGGGGAAAGGAACAGGAATCCGTTTCGACACCCTTGAAGATGGAAGTGCTGTAGGATGCTGATCTCCTGGAGCACCAAGGGTCCTAAGATCTGGAACACGCAGATGTGGCCCTGGAGTAGGTGCTGAAGGTCATTAGCCAAGGTCCAACTGTTTAAACAAACGTCGATCACACTACAAACAAGACAAAACTGTAATGCTATAAGAAACAGAAAAGATTAATTCATTGTTTACCTGGGTCTTTAGTCTATGATAAGCTCACCTCATCTCTTATCTGACAAGTTTTCGGGTTTGAGTCGTTCGTTCATAACGTGACAGCCCCATAAGATGAATGAGCGAATAGAAAACTCAGAAGACTCGAAACAGGTGAACTAATTCCAGTACAGAACCTAATAGGATGTTACACATGCGCGACTGAACGAATCACTCCCCGAGACGACTTGTTCTTCCAGAGTCACATTAAAGATCCGTTCAAAATGAACAAATCATGTGTGTATTTTTTGGTTCCATGTTTAAGAGATGGAAAATCTTTAATGATGTAACATTTCTACATTGACTGTTTCTGAAATTTTGTTTTGTTGTGTATCTTTTACCAGAAAAGTTTAATGTGTTTACAGATCAAATTATTGTTTATGTGTTGTTAGTTTTAAATAGCTTTAAGGGTCATTTAATATGCATGGCATATGTACAAATGCATGATGATGCACTGTAAAAGATGTGAGGATTTATTTGTAAATTTGTGTTATGCCAAAGGCTTATTTAACCAGCTATTTGTGTGTTTACTTTTAGTTTTCATGGTGCTTATGCTGGTTGCAGGATAATAAACCCAGATGCACCCGTTAGAGACTCTCTGCCTCATATTCACAAAGCCAAGGGCTGCGACATTTGGTACTAGAACTTATTCATTAGATACCTGTATTCATTCAATAAATACTATTACCTACTGAACAGATACTAGTACTTATTCACTAGGTCCTTATTTCAAGAGTGACTAGTAACTGTTCTACTGTTGCAAGTAACACATTTCACATTTTTGCCATTGTCTTCTACGGGGTCTGTCATTCAGATATCTAGCTCTGATTGGTCATAATAGACAAGTAAAAAAAGTAGTTGTGACTACTAAGATAAGAATTACAAAAGTGTCAAAAATAAATAAATACTAGTACCGAATGAGTAACTAGTAGCATATATTAAATAGGTATACTAGCATCTAATGAAAAGCAATAGTATTTACAGTTATTTTTTTAAAAACTTACACACAAAAGCTTACATACAAGCTGTACTTGAGACACATTCAATGAAACTATTCATAATGAAACCATTAGCCATTGTTCACACTCATGGCACCTTCTGTCTAGTCCCACCCTATCAATGACAGCACACATGTCATCAAAGGATAAATGGTCGAATGGCAACGAGTAGTCTGACATGATTATTATTATTATTATTATTATTATTATTATTATTATTATTATTAATTTATTCTCTGTTACAATTTTCATAACCCATTGGCAAGTGTTTTTGCTACAATAAAAGCATTAATCTTAAATGTTGATATATTTCTTTGAAAGCAATGGTTAAACATTTATAATTAAAAAATGTACTTAAGTAAATATATATTCAGTGTAGGATATGCACACTGGAGGATTTGGGTGGGGGGTGGGGAAATGTAGGTGAAACTGTATGTAGTGGAGACCCCTTTTGAATCTGCTTAGGGGCCCCAAAATGCTAGGGCCGGCCCTATTTAAAGCACAATTCTGGTCACAAATATAGGGCATAATAACACATATAATATCAATTATGGGCCCAAATGATTATCTGGGTAGCAGCCTCTGGATCAGTGCAGCAAATATTGGGAATTTGTGAGTGGACAATGTAAACAAAAACAGTGCTTTTACTTTAAATGCTGTTAAGCAACTTTTACAATCAAAACTAGTAAGTCTGATTCATAAGAAATATTGTTTGTGTGACCAAGTGTTTTAACTAACAAATATCTCTGGTCTTACATTTATATGCATCTTTGGAATTCAACACACCTGCAACACAGAAAAAAATTCTCTCCAAACAATGGCAATAATTTTGTTATACTTTTAATCTATCCAACATTAACATATAACATTGCTAATCAACATTGGTAAAACATAATAATAATAAAATGTTTTTTTTGTTTTGTTTTGTTTTGTTTTTTTTTTTTATTTACTGTGTGTCATGATTAAAATACATTACATCTGTTTTTTTAAGTACATCACACAAGAATTGTTGACATTTTTGCAGATTTATTAAAAAAGAAAAACTGAAATATCACATGGTCCTCAGTATTCAGACCCTTTGCTCAGTATTTTGTAGAAGCACCCTTTTGATCTAATACAGCCATGAGTCTTTTTGGGAAAGATGCAACAAGTTTTTCACACCTGGATTTGGGGATCCTCTGCCATTCCTGTTTGCAGATCCTCTCCAGTTCTGTCAGGTTGGATGGTAAACGTTGGTGGACAGCCATTTTTAGGTCTCTCCAGAGATGCTCAATTGGGTTTAAGTCAGGGCTCTGGCTGGGCCATTCAAGAACAGTCACGGAGTTGTTGTGAAGCCACTCCTTCATTATTTTAGCTGTGTGCTTAGGGTCATTGTCTTGTTGGAAGGTAAACCTTCGGCCCAGTCTTAGGTCCTGAGCACTCTGGAGAAGGTTTTCGTCCAGGATATCCCTGTACTTGGCCGCATTCATCTTTCCCTCGATTGCAACCAGTCGTCTTGTCCCTGCAGCTGAAAAATACCCCCACAGCATGATGCTGCCACCACCATGATTCACTGTTGGGACTGTATTGGACAGGTGATGAGCAGTGCCTGGTTTTCTCCACACATACCGCTTAGAATTAAGGCCAAAAAGTTCTATCTTGGTCTCATCAGACCAGAAAATCTTATTTCTCACCATCTTGGAGTCCTTCAGGTGTTTTTTAGCAAACTCCATGCGGTCTTGCACTGAGGAGAGGCTTCCGTTGGGCCACTCTGCCATAAAGCCCCGACTGGTGGAGGGCTGCAGTGATGGTTGACTTTCTACAACTTTCTTCCATCTCCTGACTGCATCTCTGGAGCTCAGCCACAGTGATCTTTGGGTTCTTCTTTACCTCTCTCACCAAGGCTCTTCTACCCCGATAGCTCAGTTTGGCTGGACGGCCAGCTCTAGGAAGGGTTCTGGTCATCCCGAACGTCTTCCATTTAAGGATTATGGAGGCCACTGTGCTCTTAGGAACCTTAAGTGTAGCAGAAATTTTTTTGTAACCTTGGCCAGATCTGTGCCTTGCCACAATTCTGTCTCTGAGCTCTTCAGGCAGTTCCTTTGACCTCATGATTCTCATTTGCTCTGACATGCACTGTGAGCTGTAAGGTCTTATATAGACAGGTGTGTGGCTTTCCTAATCAAGTCCAATCAGTATAATCAAACACAGCTGGACTCAAATGCAGGTGTAGAACCATCTCAAGGATGATCAGAAGAAATGGACAGCACCTGTTAAATATATGAGTGTCACAGCAAAGGGTCTGAATACTTAGGACCATGTGATATTTCAGTTTTTCTTTTTTAATGAATCTGCAAAAATGTCAACAATTCTGTGTTTTTCTGTCAATATGGGGTGCTGTGTGTACATTAATGAGGAAAAAAAATGAACTTAAATGATTTTAGCAAATGGCTGCAATATAACAAAGAGTGAAAAATTTAAGGGGGTCTGAATACTTTCCGTACCCACTGTAATAGAAACCGGACCACCATATTGTGTATACTAAATCTGATATATGTTAAGTTAAATTATATTTATTCTGAAGCCTCGTCACTCCATGCATTTACGGTCATGTGAAAAAGTTTGGACACCCTATTGAATTCCATGGATTTCCGTATTAGGACATCATTAAAAAAACTGGTCCTTGGCTGGTCTTAAAATTTTGAAAATAAAACCTCAGATGAACAAAAACACATGGGAAATTGCATCGTGTCATTATTTACTGAACAAAAATAAAGCCAAAATGGAAATGCCATGTGTGACAAAGTTAGGACACCCTTACTGTTAACATTGGAATTAAGAGGGTAAATCACAGTCAAGCACTGCTAATCAAATACCTTTGATTAACTGATCATCGGCAAGTCTGAGCACCTCTATAAAAGCATAAGCTTTGGCAGTTTGCTGGTCTGGAGCCTTCAGGTGTGTGTTAACACAATGCCAAGGAGGTAAGACATCAGCAATCATCTTAAAGAAGCAATTGTTGCTGCCATCAATCTGAGAAGAGTAATACAGCCATTTCCAAACAATCTGACCTTTATTCACAAGTGGGAGACATTTAAAACAGACACCTCTCCTTCCAGGAGTGGACGTCCCAGAAAATTCACCCCAAGATCAGACCATGTAAAGCTCAGAGAAATGGCAGACAACCCAAGAACTAAACCTCAGACTCTACAGGCCTCAGTTAACATGTTAAATGATAAAGTTCATGACAATACAATTAAAAAAATATGGGACAAAAATGGCATGTTTGGAAGGCTTGGCAGAAGAAAGCCTCTTCTATCTAAAAAAAAACATTGCAGCACAGTTTAGGTCTGCAAAGTTGCATCTGAACAAAACACAAGTCTTCTAGTATAATGTCCTTTGAACAGACGAGACCGAAGTGGAGCTGTTTGGCCATAATGCACAGCGCCAAGTTTGGTGAAAACCTAAAGAGCATATCAGCACAAACACCTCATACCAAAAGACAAGCATGCTGGAGGAGGGCTGATCATTTTGGGCTTGATTTGTAGCCACAAGTCCTGAGCACCTCACAGTCATTGAGTTGGCCATCAACTCCTCTGTATATCAAAGTATTGTAGAGTCAAATGCGAGGGCATCTGTCTGACATCTACAGTTGGGCCAAAATTGGGTCATGCAACAGGACAATGATCCCAAGCTCACCAGCAAATCTACAACAGAATGGCTGAAAAGAAAAGAATCAAGGTGTTGTGACAGCCCAGTCCAAGTCCAGAGCTCATCCTGACTCAAATGCTGTGGTGAGAGCTGTGCATAAACAAATGCCCACAAACCTCAATAAACTGGAGCAACGCTGAAAAGAAGAGTGGTCCAAATTCCTCCAGAACGATGTGAGAGACTGATAAAGTCACACAGAAAATGAATGCTTCAAGTTATTGCTGCTAAAAGTGGATCTACAGGTAATTGACTCATAGGGTGTCCTAACTTTGTCACACATGGCCTTTCTATCTTGGCTGTATTTTTCTTAAATAAATAATGACACAGTGTGACATGTCATGTGATGACGTTTATCTGAGGATTTATTTTCCAAATTTTAAGACCTGCCAAGGACCAGACAATTTTTTTTATTATGTCCTGATACAGAAAACCATGAAATTCAATAGGGTGTCCTAACTTTTCCACATGACTGTACAATGATTAGGATGATGGAGCTTCAAAAATACTATTTAACTGTACTTACCTTAGAAAATGTGTTACCAGATCAACAGAACTGCTGAAATTCCTATTACATAACCAATGATCAATGACTCTGTGATGATCAGTGTCACTCTATGTCCTAAATACTCAACATCGCCTTGCAAGAACACACACTTCTCTCTCTTGAGTCGCAACCCTGCATCTTCCAGTCTTTTCAGCACTGCCCCTAGGTTCTCTAAGTGGTCTGCTGTATCCACGCCTGTTATCAAGATATCGTCCAGATAAACGGCTACCTTGGGGATTCCCTGCACCAATCTCTCCATTATTCTTTGAAAAATGGCAGGAGCGGACGCCACTCCAAAAGGTAACAGCTGATATGTAAACAGACCTCGTTGAGTATTTATTGTCAAAAACTTCTGAGACTCCTCGTCAACCACCACCTGCTGGTAGGCATGACTCAGGTCCAATTTAGAGAACTTTTTACCTCCAGACAATGTGCTGCAGAGATCTTCCAGACGAGGTATGGGGTACTGCTCCAAGGATGCTGCTCGAGTAACGGTCAGCTTATAATCACCACAGAACCTTATGGAGCCATCAGTCTTCAGAATCGTAACTACTGGTGCAGCCCACTCCGTACTTTACTGTACTTTACAGGACGGATTACATGTTCCTTTTGTAGACGATTTAACTCCTCATCCACTTTTGTACGCATTGCATAACGCACTGATCTGGGGCGAAAAAATCTAGGCACTGCCTCTGGAGAAACATGAATTTTTGCTTGAACTCCTTTCAGTGTCCCTAGTTCCTCTTTAAAAACGTCACTGTGTTTCACCAGCATCTGCCGCAATAATTCATCTTCAGTCTGAATCTGCAAAACCTGTCGGTCATGCTTGATCCACGATAATTTTAATTCTGCTAACCAGCCTCTACCCAGCAGCAGGTTCGGGCCATTGCCAGCCATTACAGCAACAGGGAGTGTTTTCTTTTGCTCTTGGTACTCCACTGTAACCTGGCTAGTGCCTCTCACTTCGATTGGCTGTCCTGTATACGTCTCCAGTTTAATTCCAGTCTGTTTTATTTTTGTACTTTTCCCACTTTTTCTTGCAGTGTGATTTGTTCCCTTGCATCTGAAACAGGACTTACTTGCATTACTGGCTTGCATTCCCTCATCATAGCTGGCTCTGCTGTCCGCTTTACTGCACATTTTATGACACGCTGCCGATGCGTAGTTATTTCGCAGGTCCTGCGCATTTTTAACCGCTGCCTCCATTGAGAGTGCTATTTTTAGCGCCGTATCAAAGGTCAGATTTTGTTCTGATAAAAATCTCCTTTGGATTCGTCATTTACTCCGCATACCAGCCTATCTCTCAGCATCTGTAGCGTCTCGCCATAGTTACAATCCTGTGTGAATTTGCGCAGTTCAGCCACAAAGTCAGTTACTGTCTCATCTCCTCCTTCATCGCGAATCAAACTTGAAATGCTGAACTATCTCGCTCGGCTTCGGCTAAAAATGTTTTTTTAACAAGTCCACTAATTGGGCATAAGACTTAGATTTAGGCTTGTCAGGGCTGAGCAAATTTCGGATTAAACTGTAAGTTTTGGGACCCGGAATAGCTCTTTGTTTCTCAGCACTGTCGATGTTTTTGCTTCAAAGAAATTGTCCAGGATCTCACAGTACTCTTCCCACGACTGTGTTTTCTCATCAAATGCCGCTACAGTCCCAATAGTTGCCATTTCCACTTTAACAGCCGGCTACACTTCTTTTCCATTACTCCATCATGCAAAACAGTCTCTCACGCATTTACCAATGTTATCCTCGTCGCCAAAATATGTGGTAACTTGGGATGAAGAAGGACACAGAAGACAGAATGGCAGTACGGTCGTTTACTGATCGCTAATTGTGCATACAGGATAAACAACACAGTCCCACTGCATAGCGGTACACACAACATTCTTCTGCCATAACAGGCGTCTTTACAACAACTGTGACCCTTAGCGGTCAACAACGGGAACTGGTAGAATCGTACTTAGTCTACTACAGCATTAATGTTAACAACTTCAGATTTTAACAATGCATTAGTAAATGTTGAAATTAATATTAACTAAGATTAATAAATGCTGTAGAAGTATTTTTCATTCTTTGTTCATGTTAACATTAGTTTTACTTCTTTAGTTAACTAATGAACCTTATAGTAAATTGTTACCAAATTTACTAACTGGAAATAAACTATATACTAACCTAGAAAAAAATAGATTATATGTAGGAAATTCAAAGTAAATAAATAAATGAGCAAGCACATAAATTACTGGAAAAAAGTGAAATAAAATCGATAAATTAAACTGTAATATATAAACATTAATAACATAAAGGAGTAAAAATTAAATGCAAAAATAATGAAAAGGTGAAAATAATGAAAGATTAATGAAATAAAATGAAATAATGAAATAAAAAAAATACTGAAAATTATGGTGGGAAAATTTTGTGGTCAGCAAACAGTCAATACACTTGCCATGTGGCCAAATTAATTTTCTGACTAAGCACTACACTGACTGCCACTAGAGGGCACAATTTAGCAAGTATGATCCAGGATGTGATTTGAGAGGAGGCCTCACTGATATGAATGGGCACCTTTTTGAATATGTCATGTCCTGCGATGTGACATTCAACAGTAAGTAAATGCCTTTAAACAGTGTAAACAAACGTATATTTGGGTCAATATTCTCAAGGATCTCTTCAACAGAGCCGTGCTGTTTAATGAGGTCGATGGCCCTCTTGGGTCCGATTCCTTTTATAGTGTCGCAGTAGTCACAGCCCAGTAGGATACACAGGTCAATGAACTGAGGAAGACATTCAAGCATACACAAAAAGCCATTAGAAGGAACTGACACATGTAGAATATATTAGATATTAACATACAAAAGATTGTATGTTAATATCTGAAATAAAGCCTGAAATATGGCTAAGGTCATACCTGGGGCCGGTTGCATAAAGGGGTTAGACCAGTCTTAAAAAGTAAGTCAGCCAAATTTTTCTTTATGTCTGGTCCTAATGTTTTATATTCAGTTACAGAAAAATGTAGATTAGTCCAAGCTGGATCCAAAAAATAAGACTGATTACTCTTTGGTTAACTGCTAGTTTATCAGACTAGTACTTAAGACGCTGTCTTAACATAGAGGCTAAGTTTATGCAACTGGCCCCTGCTGATGTGTCAGACCCATTTCTTGTAGAATACGACTGAAATGAAACTCTTTGTAACCAGTTACTTCTACATAGCCAAACATCTCCAACAAAAAAAAAAAACATCCAAATGTCGATATCAACATGTAATTTCAGATATAAAGTGCACCCATACATACTTTGCTTCACTAGCTGTTAGATGCCACAACAGGACTGACGTTCCAAATGTCAGACCGTCCATATCTTCTGTTGCTGTGGCATAAACCTTTCCTGATTTCACCAGAGCAGCACAGCTCGCCTCAGCCTCACATGGAGCCTTAACATAACAGATATTTAATTTTGCTTATATCCATGATATGTGTTTTTACTCAGTTTTATATAGTTGACTGGCAGTACTTCAATATGACACCCACTAGAGTAAGTAACCTCTTGCATTCCTCGTTGTGTTGTTTGGTAACCTTCACTAGACGCTTACTGAACTTGTCAATGTTTTCCTGTTCACCTGTGAGAATTCTTGGAATTAGGATAATTTTAAAGAATTATTATTATTTTTATTATTTAAAAAAAAAAAAAAAAAAGCATGTAGTTTTGAAAGTATCTGTACCTGCTTCTTGGTCCTGAACTAGAAGTTTCTCAGCTTCAGCTCGTCTCTCTATCTCTTCTCCAGCAGTAGGCGTTAAAAAAAAAAAAAAGATATCTTGAAACAGAATGCAAAAAAATGTTTTTACATTTTACAGAAAAAAAGGTTAGTTAACCAAGTTACCTCACCATATACACTACCAGTCAAAAGTTTTTGAACAGTGAGATTTTTTGTTTTAAAGAAATCTCTTCTGCTCACCAAGCCTGCACTGATTTGATCCACAGTACAGCAAAAACAGTAAAAGGCTGAAATATTTTTACTATTTAAAATAATTGTTTTCTGTTTGAATATTTTAAAATGTAATTTATTCCAGTGATTTTTTTTTAATTTTTAGCATCATTACTCCAGTCACATGACCCTTCAGAAATCAGTCTTATATTCTGATCTGCTTCTCAAAAATATATTATTATTATGTTGAAAACAGCTGAGCAGAATTTTTCAGGTTTCTTTGATGAACAGAAAGTTCAGAAGAACAGCATTTATATGAAATAAAAATCTTTTGTAACATTATAAATGTCTTCATCACATTTCATCAAAATCATCACTTTTGATCCATTTAAAGCATCCTTGCTAAATAAAAGTATTAATCTATAATTTCTTTCCTAAAAAAATATACTGACTCCAAACATTTGAATGGTACAGTGTAAAATGTTACAAAAGCATTTTGTTTCAGATAAATGCTGATCTTTGGATCTTTCTATTCACCAAAGAATCCTGGAAAAAAAAGCACTCAACTGTTTTAAATATTGATAATAATAATAAAAATATTTCTTGCAAATCATGTGACATTGAAGACTGGAGTAATGATGCTGAAAATTTAGCTTTGATCACAGGAATAAATTACGTTTTAAAACATTCAAATAGAAAGCAGTTATATTAAATAGTAAACATATTTCATAAAAAAAAATCATTCAAGAACAACCCATAATTCGTAGCATCGTGTACACGCATCCCAGAGCCTGTGCTACACAAGCTTTTGTGCTTAAAAAGTATAGTAATTTTTATTTTTGGAAAAAAATCATTTTTCTAGATAAGACCCTTCCTTCCTTCCGTCCATTATATGAAGAAAAATCCTGAAATGCTTTCATCAAAAACCATAATTTCTTTATGACTTAAGACAGAAAGACATGAACATCTTGGATGACAAGGGGGTGAGTAAATTATTTGTAAATTGTTGTTCTGGAAGTGGACTTCTCCTTTAATTCAGGCAAAGTTAAATCTGTACTGGGACAGGATTTGACGGATTATTTTAGTCGACTCCGACTTCACGAGACTAATGAGAGCATATAGACAACAGAGAGAATTAAATTCAGCGCTTTCATTTCCAGCATGTGCTAATTCATGGCTGTATATTATTTAATTTACATGTTTATCAGGATTATTTTACATGACTCTGTGAGTTCGTCTGTTTTTTCGATCCAAAGCAGCATAAGTTAGCTACATATCATGCATTTATGTAACACACATCTAATGTGTGCATTAATGGCTGTTATGTTAAATAAAGTTGACTAATTACAGCTAAGCAAGTGCTTTACCTATGCATGCCGTTGTTGTCTCGTTTCCCCTCAGACGCGCTCAAACACCCACAAGATGGCGGCGTTGACTCGGAGATGATTCGGGGGAGTCACTCATCTCTAGAAAGCATGAGCACTCTCTTTCTAAAATAACTGTCAAAGAAGTCATGGTCTTTCAAAAGAGATGTGTTAAATCGCCATCTGGTAAAGGGTTTTTGTGGACTAATTATATTCCATTTTAATGTTACTGGGGCATGATCACTAATGACCACTGGATGGATATTAGATTCAGAAATATTTTACATGATAGAATTACCGCTGAGCCTTTGGCTGTTCTGTAAGCAAACATCAGTGTCTTGAATTTGATGCGAGCCGCAACCGGGAGCCAGTGCAGGGTAATAAAGAGAGGTGTGACATGGGCCCTTTTGGGCTCATTGAAGACCAGTCGTGCTGCTGCATTCTGAATCAATTGTAGAGGTTTGATTGTGCATGAAGGAAGACCAGCTAGAAGAGCATTGCAGTAGTCCGACCTAGAAATGACCAGAGCCTGGACAAGAAGTTGTGTGGCCTGCTCTGTTAGAAAGGGCCTGATCTTTCTGATGTTGTGTAATGCAAACCTGCAAAATTGAGCAGTTTTAGCTATATGGTCTTTGAAAGTCAGCTGGTCGTCAAAGATTACACCAAGATTTCTGGCAGAACTTGATGGGATAATTGTTGATGAACCTAAATGGATGGTGAAATCATGCTGTAGAGTCGGAAAGGCAGGGAAAACAAGGAGCTCAGTCTTTGCCAGGTTGAGCTGTAGGTGATGTTCTTTCATCCACGCCGAGGTGTCTGCCAGGCAGCCTGAGATCCGTGCAGCTACCGTTGGATCATCTGGTTGAAATGAAAGATAGAGCTGTGTTACATCAGCATAGCAATGGTAGAAGAAGCCATGTGCCTGTATGATGGGCCCCAGTGATGTAGTGTATATGGAGAAGAGGAGGGGACCAAGAACTGATCCCTGAGGAACCCCAGTGACCACAGTGGAATTCCTGTGATGCCCATAGATGAGAAGGTGGACAGGAGGATCTGATGATTCACAGTGTCAAAAGCAGCAGAAAGATCCAGCAAAATGAGTACTGATGACCTGGAATCAGCTTTTGCAATCCGCAAGGCTTCAGTGACTGACAGTAGTGCAATCTCAGTTGGGTGGCCACTCCTGAAACCTGACTGGTCAGCATCCAAAGTACTGTTCTGTGTGAGAATAAAGATACCTGGTTAAAAATGACTCGTTCAAAGGTTTTTGCTATGAATGGAAGGAGAGAGATCGGTCTATAGTTACTTATAAGTGAAGTGTTTAATGTAGGTTTTTTGAGCAGTGGGGTTACCCAAGCCTGCTTGAATGCGGTGGGGAAAGTGCCTGTGAGGAGAGATGTGTTGATGATGTGTGTAAGTGCTGGTAAGAGTGTAGGAGAGATTGCTTGGAGAAGGTGTGATGGGATAGGGTCTAGTGGCCATGTTGTAGGATGGCTGGAGAGAAGAAGTGTGGATACTTCTGCTTCAAAGAGGGGACAGAACGAGAAGAGTGGGGTGTTAGCTGTGGATGTTATCGGTATTTAACTGGCTGCTGATAGTGGTAGTTTTGTCGGTAAAGAATGTGGCGAAATCATCGGCTTTTATAGAAGTTGTGGGAGGTGGTGTGGGGGGGCAGATGAGCGAATTGAATGTTTTGAAGAGGTTACGTGTGTTTGCAGCATTGTTGATCTTGTTGTGGAAGTATGAGGATTTGGCATTATAGACTTGAGCAGAGAAGGATGAAAGCAAAGACTGGTACATACTCAAGTCAGATGGAGTTTTGTTTAGTTTTGTGCCATTTTCTCTCTGCTGCCCTGAGTTTGGACCGATGTTCGCGGAGAACATTGGATAACCAGGGGTTAGGAGGGGTGGCCTGTGCTGGCCTGGAAGAGAGAGGACATATATTGTCTAGGCAAGAAGTTAAAGTAGAGCATAAGGTGTCAGTAGCTGCATTAACCTCTAGAGATGAGAAAAGGGTTGTAGAGGGAAGAGAGGAGGACACTACAGTGGAAAGATGGGAGGGTGAAAGGGAGAGTAAGTTTCATCTGAAAGTAACAGGTAGAGGGGTTGGAGGTACACTGGTAGCAAGATGAAGGTTACATGTAATGAAGAAATGATCAGAGATGTGTAGGAGTTTAACCAAACTGTTGTCTGCAATGCAATTGCGTGTGTAAATTAGGTCTAGTTGGTTGCCTGATTTGTGTGTGCTTGTAGTGACAAGGCATTTGAAGTCAAATGAAGCTAGGAGTGAATGAAAGTCTGCAGCATAAGGCTTGTCCAGATGAATGTTAAAGTTGCCAAAGACTAGAAGTGGACTGCCATCCTCTTGGAATGAGGATAGCAGCCCATCCAGCTCATCTAAGAAGGTGCCCAGTTGACCAGGAGGGCGGTAAATGACCACAACATGGAGTTTAATTGGAGCTGTTACCGTGATCGCATGAGATTTGAATGAGTTATAATTGCATAGCTGAGAGTGGTTTGAAAATTTCCATTTGTTAGAAATGAGTATTCCAGTACCCCCACCCCTCCCAGTGTGACGAGGAGTGTGAGAGAAAGAGAAGTTTTTAGACAGAGCAGCAGGGGTTGCTGAGTCTTCTGGACGAATTCTGAAAACCAAAAGAAATTATGGTTTTTGAGGAAAACATTTCAGGATTTTTCTTCATATAATGGACTTCAATTGTGCCCCCGATTTTGAACTTCCAAAATACAGTTTAAATGAACTTCCAAAGGCTCTAAACTAATTTTTTTCGAAAAATAAAAATTTGTATAATTTTTAAGCACAAAATCTTGTGTAGAACAGGCTCTGAGATGCGCGTTCATGACACTACGTACTGTTGAATCACTTCAAAAGGTAATGGTGAACTACAGACCCAGTGTTTGCAAGGCGAATGCGCAAAGACTAACAAAGTGCAAGTAAACCAAACGCTGTTTACAAACAAAAAGGGTAACGCTTTAGATTACAACCCGCAAAGAACTACGTAAGTAAACTGAATTTACGGTGTATGTTTCTGTAATTATAGTGTACCTATAAAGAACGTACATGTAGGTATAAGGGAACAATATGTTATATTTGGGTAATAAGGGGATAACAAACCAGATATTCAACCTGCAAAGAACTACATAAGTATACTGAATTTACGGTGTACGTTTCTGTAATTATAGTGTACCTATTCAAGAACGTACATGTAGGTATACGGGAACAATATGTTACGTTTTGGTAATAGAGAGTAACAACCAGATATACAACCTGCAAAGAACTGCGTAAGTAAACTAAAGTTACGGTGAATGTTTCGTATTTATATTGTACCTACGTGTAAGTATAAGGGAGCAATATGTTACGTTTGGGTAATAACGGGTAGAAAACAGATATACAAATAATTTATAATGGATTAATTTAAAAACTTAACAGGTACCTTTTCTATTAAATCGTACGTTTGGTGTATCTATACGTAAGCTTTTTAAAATTACTGGGAAATTATACTCTTGTTCCATGTAGTTACAGGGTAATTGTGCCATCTGCGGGCTGTAAATTAAAGTGGCGATTGTTCCCCTCCTGTTCAACGAAGTTACAGGGTACAATACATATAAAAACGCGACGTAAAATGTGGTTCTACAAAATGTACATTTATTTACATTTTTACAGACACTAAATGTACAATACTGACATATTTACATCATCTAAACATTTAACGTTTACTTAATATGAAATTATAACATTTCATTCTGTTCTGTGTGATTTCTGTTGCCAGCTCGTTTCCAAGAATAGGTCTACATAATGTTATCATGACTACACGTTAAACCCTTAAAAATAAATAATATTTCTGCAATCGTTTAATCATTCATGTAATATTAACTTCGTTTGCCGTGGTGGAACACAAAGGCGTTTTCTCTAACATGCTGTGACTAACAACAGAACCATAAAATACACCGAACACGCATCATAATTACAAATTAAACAATTTTATTTGTGTGCTGTAACCCAGATCTTCAGAATCCATACGATTTGCGAGGACCAGAACCAAATTCAAGGTTTTGTCCGGCGATCTTCATCTCCACCTCTAGCAGCGAGTCCAGCAGCAACAGCCACAAACCCGTGCTAAAGTGCATTTTGCGACAGGAAACTCGGACGTTCATTGGCTCTCGCCTGCATTCGTCACAGATTACGACATGCCGTGTTTCTGGTGAGATGTGTTGGAATGACGCGCGGGCGCCTTCGAGGAGTGGATCAAGACAATAATCTGGATAATATTTTAAGCGATTAACAATTTAAATTCTGCTCTCATCCTACTGCACCTCAAACCTACTGTATTCCGCCAGAGAGGACTGCGGCTGCAAACGCATCGTTATTTGGATTACTTTTTTGTATGGCTGTTGACATTTTTGCAATAAATAAATGATTGTGATTGCAGTTTCCTGTTTTTTTATATTTTTATTACTGTTCAGTCATAGTTAACGTTAGGTTTAGAGGTAGAAGTGGGATTAGCGACTATACAAAAATATTTTTAGATATATTTTCAGATTGTGTGTTTATGTATTGAACCTACCCTGTAACTTCGTTGAACAAGAGGGGAACAATCGCCACTTTAATTTACAGCCCGCAGAGGGCACAATTACCCTGTAACTACATGGAACAAGAGTATATTTTCCCAGTAATTTTAAAAAGCTTACGTATAGATACACCAAACTTACGATTTAATAGAACAGGTACCTGTTAAGTTTTTTAAAATTAATCCATTATAAATTATTTGTATATCTGTTTTCTACCCCGTTATTACCCAAACGTAACATATTGCTCCCTTATACTTACACGTAGGTACAATATAAATACGAAACATACTCTGTAACTTCAGTTTACTTGCGCAGTTCTTTGCAGGTTGTATATCTGGTTGTTACCCCCGAATTACCAAAACGTAACATAGCCTATTGTTCTCTTATACCTACACATACCTACTAATAGGTACACTATAATTACAGAAACGTACACCGTAAATTCAGTATACTTATGTAGCTCTTTGAAGGTTGAATATCTGGTTTGTTATCCCCTTATTACCCAAATATAACATATTGTTCCCTTATACCTACATGTACGTTCTTTATAGGTACACTATAATTACAGAAACATACACCGTAAATTCAGTTTACTTACGTAGTTCTTTGCGGGTTGTAATCTAAAGCGTTACCACAAAAAGCTACAATGATGTTGGATGATTCTGAAGTTGTAGGAGAAAATAAGATGGAGTTTTTCACCATTCTCTACCTTTTTGAGCTGGAGTACACAGACGATGAATGTGATTTGTAGTATTGATGAGAAGTTTGGATCATTTTACCGACTCTGACCTTTGAGTCTTATTCAGCAAAATTAACAAATCTTTTTTTCAAGTCATTTCGTTCATTTTAGCAAAATATAATTAAAATGTTACATGTTATTTCCCTAACACATCTACTGTTTAAACAAATGTTGATCACACTACAAACAAGACAAAACTGTAATGCTATAAGAAACAGAAAACATTAATTTATTATTTACCTGGGTCTCACCTCTTATCTTACAAGTTTTTTGGGTTTGAGTCGTTCGTTAATCACGTGACAGCCCCATAAGATGAACGAACGACTCGAAAAATCCGAAGACTCAAAATAGGTGAACTAATTCCAGTACAGAACCTAATAAGATGCTGCGCATGCGCGACTGAATGAATCACTCCCCGAGACGACTCGTTGTTCCCGAGTCACATTAAAGATCCGTTCAAAATGAACGAATCACTCAAGAACGTGCATTTCAGAGCCTGTGTTACACAAGCTTTTGTGCTAAAAAAGTACACACATTTTTATTTATCCAAAAAAAAATGACAGATCGTTTTGCTAGACAAGACTCTTCTTCCTCGGCTGGGATCGTTTAGAGCCTTTATGAAGCTGCATTTAAACAAAATTTTGGAAGTTCAAAATCGGGTGCACTATTGAAGTCCATTATATGAAGAAAAATCCTGAAATGTTTTCCTCAAAAACCATAATTTCTTTATGACTGAAGACAGAAAGACACAAACATCTTTGATGACAAGGGGTTGAGTAAATTATTTGTAAATTGTTGTTCTGGAAGTGGAGTTCTCCATTAAAGCTAACATCTATATCAGGAAGCAGCAAGTTTAAAGTTTGCACCCTTGGTGAGCTGAGCAAAGTGTGTATTTTATGGTTCCACGTTTAAGAGATGGAAAATCTTTAATGATGTAACATTTCTACATTGACTGTTTCTGGAATTTTGTTTTGTTGTGTATCTTTTACCAGAAAAGTTAAATGTGTTTACAGATCAAATTATTGTTTATGTGTTGTTAGTTTTAAATAGCTTTAAGGGTCATTTTATGTACAAATGCATGATTATGCACTGTAAAAGATGTGAGGATTTATTTGTAAATTTGTGTTATGCCAAGGGCTTATTTAACCAGCTTTTTTTTAGTGTGTTCACTTTTAGTTTTCACAGTACTTATGCTGGTTGCAGGATAATAAACCCAATTGTGCCCGTTAGAGACTCTTCACAAAGCCAAGGGCTGCGACAGTGAAAACTCGCCGCTGAGGCATCCACCAATGCCGTCTTCAGCGGATACAAGATCATCTGATGTTATGCACGCCAATAAGTGGATACCACAGCTGCCGTGAGAGACTTTGGCTGAATAATTGGGTAAAACCAACCACAGATACAGTACACATACAAGAAAACTACATAGAAGTCACTGTGGTAAATGGGACTGTGTGCTCAGCTAATTCATCGCATGGGACACTGGACATCTAAAGAGATCAAGAGCTGCCATATCCTAAATAATCCTAAGGAGGGTTCTAAATGTGCAGTACAAAATACTGTAAAAGCTTGATCTGTAAGGTTGACAAGTACAAAGTCTAAGAGTCCGGCAAAGGTCAATGTCATCTCATGAGATCCTAATTCCTGAATCTTACACTTTCTGAGGGGTAAAATTGTCTAACTGTAAATTATGAGCAGTATTCGTGTTTATGACATTTTGCATTGTCTCTGTGTACTCTGCTTGGTTTGTCCACAAGTGTAAACGTCTGATGTGAGTGGTAATATAGTTTTAAAGATAAGTTAAAGCCACCACTCACCCAAACTTGAGTCTAGAATAAAGTAAAATACCCCTAAGGCCTTACAGTACAAACAGATCCATTAGACCTTCAAGATGTCATCATCTGATGAGAAAAAAGACACTCCAGAAGCACAACAGGTCAGGTCGAGCTCCCGTGAGCATAGTTTAACAACAGAGGGTCAAGAATTACATTAACAGGAAGCAAAGAGAAATGAAAAGGCATTCACCAAAGCCTATGACTCTTGGAGGCACACAGCAAAGGTGGTTAGAGGGAAACTAAAGGCCTTCTGCTCAGCTGAGGATCTTGATAAAATCCAAATGAGCATTAAATTTAAACAAGCTATAGTACACCAAAATTATGAGCCCATGCAACACAATCATACTACCAATTCAGATGTCGTCAAAAGAATGGATGTTTGTGACAGTCTTACGGTTGATATTTGTGACCTTGTCAGTAAACGACAAGAGAACATAGATGAGGCTTTCAATGACCAACTAGATAAAGACAGAGTGAGAATAACGCTAAATAAGAATGAGTATGGTCAGTCTTTGGAAATACGTAAACAGAAACAGTAATTTCAGAGTCATCACAAGGGACAGGCCACAACTCAAGAGCCACCTCCAGGTCCTCTAGTAAACATGCAGATGCGGAAGCATACTTTGCAGCCAAAATAGAACATGCAAAAGCTATGCAAAAAATACACGTTCAACAAGCGAGACTCAACAAACTGGAGAGTGAATGGAAACTCAAGGAAACTCAGATGTTAGCAGAAATCAAGCAAAAGGAGGCTGAAATGAAATGAAAGTTAGTATTGGAAAAAACAAGGTTACAACAGCTAAAGGCTGACAATGAAGTGAAGGTAGCAGCAGCTCGAGTGAGAGTGTACAACAATTTTGATGGCCTTGAAAGTTTTGAGGAAGAGACTGACCATAAAACTCAGTATGGTTGGCAAGATGCTGGACTCAGAACTCCGCTAAATCCACAAGCAATGCCATTCCAGCCTCATCCTGCACCCTCCAAGGCACCAGTAACTCAGGAGGAGGTCAGCCTTGCTCAGGCAATTGCAAGCTCACTCACCCTAAGCCGTCTACCTGTCCCAGAACCAACTACGTTTACTGGTGACCCCTTAAAGTTCATAGACTGGAAGATATCCTTCATGGCTCTCATTGACCAGAATCCCCTCCCAGCTAGCGAAAAAAATGCTCTATCTGAAGATTTATCTTGCTGGGTAAGCATGCAAAGCTGTTGAAGGATTTTTCTACCTAAATTCAGAGAAAGCATATCAGGGTGCCTGGGCAGTCTTACAAGATAGGTATGGCAGCCCATTCATTGTCCGAAGGGCCTTCAGAGACAAGCTCATGAAGTGGCCAAAGATAGCTGCAAATGACTCTATTGCATTAAGAGAGTTTGCAGATTTCCTTCAAGGTTGTGTTGAGGCCATACCTCATGTTAAGGGCTTGGGTATTCTGAATGATTGTGAGGAAAATCACAAGCTTCTTAAAAAACTGCCTGAGTGGATAATGCTTAGATGGAGTCGTATTGTAGTGGAGAAGCTAGAACATCTGGAGATTATTCAAGTTTTATGCATTTCACAGAGTTTATGCAAACCGAAGCTCGCATAGCTTGTAACCCCATTGTCTCCTCTCTGCTGATGAATGTTAAAAACACAGACGAGAGACTTCCAAAGAGAGCCAAGGCACTTAGCACAAGTACTCAAATGAAAAACTCCACCTCAGGAACTCTGGAAAAGCCAAAGACACCTTGCTTAGTTTGTAAAGACGAAACACATGGTGTTGTTAAGTGTCCAACCTTTGCAGCAAAGACTATGGATAAAAAGAAAGCTTTCATTCATGATAACCACATGTGTTTTAAGTGCTTAAGAAAGGGGCACATTACCAAAGACTGTAAAAGGTGACACACCTGCAGTACATGTGGTCGATGTCATCCAACCTGCTTGCACATAGAAAGAAACAGGAGCCCTGTTGAATCAGCAAGCAAAGATCCCATAGCCTCAGGAGACCATACAAGAAAGGATTGCCTGTGGTCTACAAGCTCGGGGACTCAACTCTAAAACTTACATCCAACTACAGCAGATCTACATACGAGACTCTATCCCAGTCGACAAGTCTCACATCGCTACTAAAAGTACAGCCCTCCAGTGGCCTCATCTGAAACAATTAAAGAACAAGTTACATCCACTCCAAGATTGCGAGGTGGGTCTGCTAATTGGTTATGATTGCCTGTCAGCACTGGTTCCCTTGGAGGTCATCACGGACAAAGAAAATGAGCCTTTTGCGGAAAGGACAATGCTTGGCTGGAGCATTATAGGGTCAGCCAATCCCCACTTGGATAGACATTGAAACGAAAGCTTTTTGCATCGTGTTGCAGTTAAAGAAATGCCAGTGGCCACTGATGTGTTGAAAGTTCTGGAAACAGACTTCAACAAGAGGAGCGATGAGGACAGGTACGTGTCGCATGATGATGTCCGCTTCATACAGCTTGATAATGATAACATTAAGCAGAAAAGGGATGGCCATTTTGAGATCCCCCTCCCTTTCAGGGGCAGTGGTCCACCAGTTCTACCAAACAATAAGAAGCTGGCTACTATTTGGCTGCAACACATAAACAAGAAGGTCAAGGCCAACAAATAGTATTTCGACCATTACACAGCCTTCATGGAAGAAATTATCAGGAAAGGTGATGCCGAGCCAGCCCCTCTATTTTCTGAGGGAGAGACTGTGTGGTATATCCCACATCATGGGATGTACAACCCCAAGAAGCCAGGCAAACTAAAAGTAGTGTTCAATCGCTCTGCGAAGTTCCATGGGATCTCTCTTAACGACACTTTACTGACAGGCCCTGACTTAATTAACTCTTTGGTAGGAGTTCTTTGTCGCTTTAGAAGGGAAGCAGTTGCTGTGATCTGTGACATCGAAAGGATGTTCCACCATTTCAGTGTCTCACCTGAATTTCGCAACTACCTAAGGTTCTTCTGGTGGGAGGGTGGAAACAGAACCACGGGAGTATAGAATAACAGTCCATCTTTTTGGGCCTGCGTCCTCCCCTGGATATGTCAACTTTTGTCTTAAGTATCTGGCACAGAAACACAAGGTAGACCACTCTACAGCTTCAGTATTTGTGGAAAAAAACTTCTACGTGGACGATGGGTTAACTAGCATTCCAACAGTCGAAGAAGCTAAGGAATTAATTGTTGAAGCACAGGAACTATGCAAAAGTGCAGGTCTACGTCTGCACAAGTTCAACTCAAACCAAATGGAGGTCCTCTCCTGTGTAGCCTCCTCAGAAAGAGCAGTAACCACTGATCCTCTCAACCTTAACCCTGATGCAGCCTCAGAAGGACACATACTTGACATTCAGTGGTCATCAGAAAACGACACCTTCAGCTTCAACGTTGACGCAAAAGACCACCCCCCCAACACGCCGTGGCCTTTTGTCAGTCGTTGCGTCTCTGTATGACCCACTTGGGTTCGTAGCTCCCTTCTCCCTGAGTGGAAAACGCATCCTACAGGAGCTGTGTCGCAGAGGTATGGGATAGGATGATCCTATTCCTGAGACACTGCATTCGTAGTGGGAGGAGTGGAAGAATGGTTTACAGAGGTTAAAGGAAGTTGCCATACCCCGATGTTACCATGCCCAAGAAATGGAAAATCTTTAATGATGTAATATTGCTACATTGACTGTTTCTGGAATTTTGTTTTGTTGTGTATCTTTTACCAGAAAAGTTTAATGTGTTTACAGATCAAATTATTGTTTATGTGTTGTTAGTTTTAAATAGCTTTAAGGGTCATTTAATGTGCATGGCATATGTACAAATGCATGATGATGCACTGTAAAAGATGTGAGGATTTATTTGTAAATTTGCGTTATGCCAAAGGCTTATTTAACCAGCTATTTGGGTGTTTACTTTTAGTTTTCATGGTGTTTATGCTGGTTGCAGGATAATAAACCCAATTGCACCCGTTAGAGACTCTCTGCCTCATATTCACAAAGCCAAGGGCTGCGACATTTGGTACTAGAACTTATTCATTAGATACCTGTATTCATTCAATAAATACTATTACCTACTGAACAGATACTAGAACTTATTCATTAGATACTTATTCATTCACTAAATACTAGTACCTACTGCTTGTAGGTACTGTTTGAGGCACAATTCCGGTCAAAAATATAGGGCATAATAACACGTATAAGCCTCTGGATCAGTGCATATATTAGGAATTTGTGAGTGGACAACGTAAACAAAAACAGTGCATGTACTTTAAATGCTTTTACAATCAAAACTAGTAAGTCTGATTCATATGAAATATTGTTTGTGTGACCAAGTGTTTTAACTAACAAATATCTCTGGTCTTACATTTATATGCATCATTGGAATTCAACACACCTGCAACACAGAAAAATCTCTCCAAACAATGGCAATAATTTTGTTATACTTTTAATCTATCCAGCATTAACATATAACATTGCTAATCAACACTGGTAAAACATAATAATAATAATAATAATAATAATAAATATATATATATTTTTTTTTAATTTACTGTGTGTCAGAATTAAAATACATTTGTTGTCACCCCTTTACAAAATGTCTACAAAATGTCTAGATATTTATTTATGTATTTTTTTAACTACATCACACAAGAAGGTACTAGTTACTAGAAAATATAGGTTTAGGATCATAATCATATGGTTGAATTCACTAGGACAAAGATGTAACAGTTTACAGAATAAGACAATTACAGAATACTTCAGATATGGCAATTAAACACCCAACTGGCAGACTCTGGAATCACTCTGCAGAAAAAAATGCCCTCAAAAAGATGGGTAAAAAATGTACCTAATAAATCAGTTCTATGACATCTACCATAACATATTTTTTTTTAATTCGTTAATTTTTTTTTTTCATATTGGATGACAATTCACATATGACAAAAGCTGAATCATACTACATTTATACATTTCCTCATAATCTGTTTATTCTGATGTAAACTAATCCTTCCCTGAAGCACAGACCTCGGCATATATCGTCTCTTGCCCTGAGATCTTCTCTGTGGTGTTTTTGATTTGGGCAGTGGAGAAGTCAATCTGCCCATAGTGGATAATATCATTGTCATCCTTTGGCATCTCCAGCTCTTCATCCATCAGAAAAGCACTATTAACGTAAATGGAGTTGACCTGTTTTTCCTGACCCTGAAAGAAAATAATACATGACCGTTTCTGTGGATCTGTTGTCTTTGGTTTTTTTTTTTGGTTTCTGTACATAAACAATTCCAGTGATATGCATGAGAGAGTATTGATATCTGATTATTATGGCACTTCCTATTAGAAACATACCTGATCTGAAATGTCAGTTTCGCTAATAATGGATGCCTTTATTTTTTGCAGTCTGTATTAATAAAAAATGCAGAAAACCATATAATACAAACCGGACCACCATATTGTGAACACCAGATTTGACATATGTTAAGTTAAATTATATTTAAATTATTAATAAATTATAGTTAAATTATAGCCTCCTCGCTCCATGCATTTACAATGATTAGAATAATGGAGCTTCAAAAATACTATTTAACTATACTTACCTTAGAAAACGTATTACCAGAAGAATGATCAACAGAAATGCTGAAATTCCTATTACAAAACCAATGATCAATGGCTCTCTGATGATCAGTGATTCTAGATTGAAAACATTAAGCAAAATTAGTTGGTTCATTAGGCTGTACTGTGTAAAAAAGCTCAGTCATAAAACTGGACCATGATGATCAGTAGATAATTTTTAGTATCTGTAGGCTACATACTAATAGCATATGTCTGTATTAAACTCACCTGCCACAATCAGATGGATCTCTTCTGATGTCTGATTACCATGTATGTTAGTTGCTGTGCAACAGTACCAGCCTCCACTTCCACTATTTACATTGAAGGTCAGTTGTTTTCCGAAATCCATCATTTTCTCCTGTCCACGTTTGTACCAAATGTAGTTCATTTCATTTGGACTGGCTTTGCTTTTGCAGGTCAAAGTCACATTAGTGCCAACAGAGACTGAATTGGATGGATCAATGGTGATATGAGTGTCTTTTGGAGAAACTTTAAAGCAAAATAGAAACATCTGTAAGTAAACTAGACATTATAATATTGCACATCTGCATACAATGCTTATGAAAGAGCAAAAAGACTCTTACACAGGACTCGTAGCGTCATGGTGGTCTCCACAGATGAGTCATTAGATATATTTCTTGGATATGTAGCAGTGCAGGAGATGTTCTTTCTGTGATCCATGTATGAAGCTTTAAAGATCACATGGGAAAACACTGACTGGGTTTTATCAGGTTTTTCCTGTAACTGTGTTGTAATGTTTGCAGATTCAGGGATGTTAGACCAGGATATTGTAGGAGGTTGTTCGGAGCAGGGAGCTTCAGCAGAGCAGCTCAGGTTGACTGTACTTTCCTCCATCACTTCTTGCAGATCAGTTGGTGTAAGAATGGGAGGCTCTGGTACATCTATAGTGCAAAGAGTAGGACTACACTGCATATAATACTACTAAATTAAATTTCTGCATAAAAGTTCTGCAGGGATAGGCAACATTGGTCCTGGAGTGTCGATGTCCGGCAGAGTTTAGCTCCAACCCTAATCAAACACACCTAGACAAGCTATTTAAAGGATATTTAAAGGAAAAATGTACAAATAATTTACTCACCTCCTTGTCATCCAAGATGTTCATGTCTTTCTTTCTTCAGTCGTAAAGAAATTATGTTTTTTGAGGAAAACATTTCAGCATTTTTCTCCATATAATGGACTGATGTGGTGCCCCGATTTTGAACTTCCAAAATACAGTTTAAACGATCCCAAATGCGGTTGTAAACGATCTGAGCCGAGAAAGAAGGGTCTTATCTAGCGTAACAATCGGATATTTAAAAAAAAATAATACAATTTATATACTTTTTAATGCCAAAGGCTCGTCTTGTCTTACTCTGCCTGGACTGTTTTTTTTTCCGGTTCATGACAGTTAGGGTATGTCGAAAAACTCCCATCTCATGTTCTCACTTAACTTCGAAATCGTCCTATATCGCTGTTTTACCTTTTTTGTTAAGGGTGTTTGATCTTCTTTGCATGTTCACTTTGCAAAGACTGGGTCGGTACTTCTGCAGCGATGTAGGATGATTTTGAAATGACCGGAAAAAATACGGTCTGAGTTTTGACATACCCTAACTGTCTTGAGTCAGAATACACAGAGTTCAAGGAGAGAAAGGAAGACGAGCGTTTGAGATTAAAAAGTATTTAAATTGTATTTTTTTAATGAAAATAACCGATCGTTTTGCTAGATAATTTTGCCCTTCTTCCTCGGCTGGGATCATTTACAACCACATTTGGGATTGTTTGAAGCCGCATTTAAACGGCCTTTTGGAAGTTCAAAATCGGGGCATCATAGCAGTCCATTATATGGAGAAAAATGCAGAAATGTTTTCCTCGAAAAACATAATTTCTTCCCGACTGATGAAAGAAAGACATGAACATCTTGGCTGACAAGGGGGTAAGTACATTATATGTGAATCTTTGTTTTGGAAGTGGACTTCTTCTTTAAGTACTTCAGAAATATTTGGGCTACAGGCAACAATCCACTGGTGGGCTCCTCTCAAAACTGTCCTTTTTGCAGAGGAATCCTAGGGATCCTCCCATCAGGGAGCTCAACCTCAACAAAGAAGGCATGCTACAGAGGAAACTTCCACCTGTCTGCATCAAGGAGGAGGCCCTTATGACCATGAGCAGGTGGTAAACTCATGGTTTTGCACCCCAGTCGGCGTGCATGCTCTCTTCCTCCCAGGGCCATACTTTCCCACGTGGTCGGGGCAGAGGCCCACGGTTACGTGCAAAAATCCCACGTAGGCCATGTTTGGCGCAGACCTCAGCAAAGATTTATTCTGAGCCGCCCACCTTGCTGACAAGGTTTACCACCTCCTCACTTGGCTGCTGTGTCAGTCCTAGACCAGTGGACATGATAAAGTACAGGTATTCTCCCCAGTTCAGACACGGACTTCCCCATTTCAGCAGTGTAGTTCCGTCACTGACATTGCCTTAAAATGCCCATGTTTTGAGAGGATCAGTCTGCTCACAAAAGAAACAATAGATCGAGTCTCTCTGAGCGAGCTGGAGATCAGGGTTTACAGCCATTATTTTGTGGTGCTCAAGAGAGATGGAGGACTGAGGTCTGATACTGAAGCTGAGGTCCATCAACTGAGCACTTTACAAGCATCCATTCAGGATGACGACTCTGAAGCAGATCCTGCCACAAATCTGTCTGAGAGACTGGTTTGAATCCGTAGATCTAAAGGATGTATATTTCCATATTCAGATTGTTTTGCGCCATAGGTGCTGCCTAAGATTCTGAAATCCAGGACTTGAGACCCATTAACAGAGCTGTTTCCTCGTCATACTATAGATACTGTGTGGCATGCCCTGCCTCAGAGCAGCGCAGAGCTGCGGTCTGTGCCTGTTATGGCCTCAGAGAGTCACCAGGATGCTGGCAGCCCTCCACCACCCATGGCGGCATCTGCAGGCAAGCGATAGGCAACTTTTCCTTCATGAGCTGTTTCCCCACCAGTGTGTTTAGCCTCGCTGGGGCATGGTGCTAATCTATAAGTATAACATAAGAGTTTTGACTGCTGTGTCAGTTTCTAGACACATGGATGGCCATTCCAGGGATTTCACATTGACTGCTACACAAAATGCATTACAGGTATTCTCTCTACTTCAGACGCAGACCACCCCGCTTCACTGCGTGGTTCTGTCACTAAAGTTACCTCAAAATGTCCGTTCTGAGGGTTCTTAGTCTGCTTGCAAAAGGTGCAATAGGGCGTGTCCCTCCAAGCGAGCTGCAGAGCAGGTTTTACAGGTACTATTTTTGTGGTGCCCAAGAAAGATGGGGGACTCTGTCCAATACTGGACCTGAGCCCTATCAACCAAGTGCTTCACAAGTGTGCATTCAAGATGACGATTCTGAAGCAGATCCTGGCACAGATTCGTCCCAGGGACTGGTTTGCATCCATAGATCTTAAGGATGCACACTTCCATATTCAGACTGCAAATTCAGTATACCTGAGCAAAAGATGCATACTGGTCTAGCCGTGTCTATCCGCCATGGGCTTTCCTAGGGGCCCTCACCATTGGTTGGGAATATCTGATATTTTACCCCATGTGGTCTTTGCCTTGATTTGGGCTGATCTTCGCCGCTCTCATGGCAGGATTGTACACCGCTCCCACTGCGATCTTTCGCAATGTAGAGTGAACACTTGAAAAGGAATGTCTTCAGTTACTATTGTAACCTTGGTTCCCTGAGAGCGGGAATAAGACATTGCGAAGACCACAGTTCTTGCTGCTTAAAGCGGTCATCGGATGCAAAGTTCACTTTTATATGTTGTGTGAATATAAATGTGTGTTGGCAGAGTGTGTACAGATCTACCCTATAATGACAAAAATCCACCCAGTGGTTTTTAATTAATCTGTAAAAAAAATTACCCTTTTTCAAATCAAGCCATTCTCAGCTTCTTGTCTGTGTGACATCACATCAGCAGAGGCTGCTCCCACGATAGTTTGATTGACACTGCCGTCTTACCTTAGACCCACCCTGAATGAGCTGTGACAGTCCGATCACCATTGTTTCAATGCCGAAGCAGGGACGTAGACAAGAATGGCTCCTAAGCGATTAAGGTGTTCAGTTGTTGGATGTAATAATGAATGGATTACGTTTGTTTGTGAAGGGAATGCACCTCCCGATCTACATATATCCGTCTATGTTCATGCAAATCATTCCTGATCCAGCTTCACTTACAGGAGAAGTGAGTATAAGGGTTTTTTTATGAATCTTTGCAACTGCCTTTCCTAATAACTTGTTTGCTAGTTTGCAAGTTTAGCGGCTAAACACAGCTAAATGCAGCTAAAGTAAACAGAGCATGGCTCGTCATTCCACAAAAGTGAGGGGCGGGGTGAGCAGAGCTCATTAGCATTTAAAGGAACATGCAACAGAATTGGCTGATTTCTGCAGAGCTGATTTTGACAAGGTAAAAAGGGCATTTTTTACATTACCATTAAGAAATTTTACCCAAAGTATGTTATAGACTTTTCATTAAGACCCTAAAGAATCAAATCAACTTGTGGAAAATGGGCATACTATGACCCGTTTAATCATTACTGCAGCATTCAGTCTTGATTCTGACAGGCTTGTCAGTATTTGCATGTGATTTGCATAGATGAGTATCAGTTTTCCAGTTTGCTGAACTGGTGTTATCCTACCAGAACCAAGGTTAGGAAAATAACTGGCAACGATTTCTAGCATATTTTCTAGGGCTGCCCTCAACTAACATAGACTAATAAGTGCTCAAGTGCACGCATTAAGCATAAAGCATAAAGTAATGATTATTAATGTGTCAGGGACAAACAGTAAGGAGGGTGCATTACGGACTAGAAAAATGTATTACTCCTATCTGTATGAGCAAAAATTAAATTAAAAATAAAAAAATTAAGGAGTATTTTAAAAGCAAGTGACCGCACCGGCACATTCATCTGTCATGCAGGAAACGCGCTACATGCTTCCACACTCTGCACTGACACATGAATAGCGCAAATTTTTCGGTTAACATTAGATTGACCGGCCACGTAAAGTTGCTACAACATACATACTTCAGATTAAATACATTTAATACATTTAAACATTTAACTAATGAAATATATAATTTTTAAAAAAGCTTGTAACTAAATCTAACTCAAACATGAATGAAGGGCCGCACACATTTTTGACTGTCTCTGTTGTTTGCATTGTAAGGGTAAATTAAGAAATGGTTGTTTGAATATTACAGCATTTTCTTTACTCATTATACACTATATATACTAAACACTATGTAAAGTTCCATAAATTTGCTGAGTAGAATGTCTTAATTTAAAACTATTGGCTTACATCAAGTCAGCAGTCACTTTATTTAGCTGCGAGGCCCTGTGCCGTCACACACTTGTCACAGTCCTTGCGATGGCTCTGCATGCTTTCGAATCACCCTTGCGGTACTTTAATGTCATACACACTGGTCTGCGCAGCCAAGTCAAGTTTAAGAACACACCTCTTATGAAATAAGATGACAAGCGTAGGTCCTAGGGTTGGGGGCGCCATTCAGTATCTGTACATAGTATTATTCAGTAAATGTATTAAACTCACCTGCCACAATCAGCTGGATCTCTTCAGATGTTTGATTACCATGTATGTTCTTTGCTGTGCAGAAGTAACAGCCTCCACTTCTCCTACTTACATTAAAGGTCAGTTTTTCTCCAAAAAACAGCTCTTTCTCCTGCCCACGTTTGTACCAGGTGTAGTTCATTTGATTTGGACTGGCTTTGCTTTTGCAGGTCAAAGTCACATTAGTTCCAACAGAGACCAAATCAGACGGATCGATGGTGATGTGAGTTTCTTTTGGAGAAACTTTAAAGCAAAATAGAAACATCTGTAGGTAAACTAGACGCTATATGTCTGTTAAAGATTGTTTTATCTAGAAAGAATCTGCTGTGCATCTGATAGACATCTTTAAGCTGTCAGTTTTACATACTTTCCAAATCATGACATCTTCTAAACGTCTATTTGACATCTGATAGAAAAAGGTCTTAGAGACCCATTGCAGATGAACAAACATTCAAAAAAATATGTCTTGCAGATATAAATGCAGATGTCATATAGACGTCTCTGTGATGTATGTCCTAGACATCTGAACATAATGTTTATGCAAAAGCAAAAAGACTCTTACACAGGACTTGTAGCATCACAGTGGTCTCCACAGTTGAGTCATTAGATGTATTTCTTGGATATGTAGCAGTGCAGGAGATGTTCTTCCTGTGATCAATGTGTGAAGCTTTAAAGGTCACATGTGAAAACACTGACTGGGTGATATTAGGTTTCTCCTGTAACCATGTTGTAATGTTTGCAGATTCTGGGATGTTAGACCAGGATATTGCAGGAGGTTGTTTGGGACAGGGGGCTTCAGCAGAGCAGCTCAGACTAACTGTAGTTTTCTCCATCACTGGTTGCAAATGAGAAGGTGTAAGGATGGGAATCTCTGGTACATCTACAGGGCAAAGAGTACACTGTATAAAACACTGCAAAATTAAATGTTATTGTTCTGCATGTTACATAATTACACCAGATGGCTAAAAGTGATTTACTTTTTAAGTGAGTAATTAAATAATTTACTCAACTGATTTATTCATAAATGAAACTAGTTTATTTTTTTTATTTTTTTTGAGTCATTAAATTGTTCACTCACACGTTTCATTCATACGGTGATTCAGTCAGGGGAAAAAAAAACAGTTCCTTGGAAATACGCAATGGTTCTTAAGTGGTTCCATTTGAAAAATAGACAAAATAAATAGTAAACACTGTCTTTTATAGGCAAGTTAATATTAACTTGTACTTTATTGAACTTTTGTATAATAGCATTTTAAAACAATAACTTAATTGTATAATTTTAATTTGCATTATCTTAGAGCTATACATTTCACATACTAATATTCATTGTAATTCCAGCAGTCTGTGCCCACTTTGCACATCTTTTAGAACAAATATAATATCAGTTATTGAAAACATTACATTTCACTGCAGACATTATTGTAAGTTCCTCTTTTGCTAATTTAACACTGTTTTTTCTATTCTTTTTTGCTACAGTAGGTATTTTGGCATGAGGCATTTTAATCACTCTAACAAGGGGAAAATCACAAATTCACAATCCTTTTACCAATTAAGTTACTATAAAAGACTAGTGATTGAATCATCTTAAAACCTAAGGCATTTTACCAATTAGAGGTATGAAAATGTATTTCGTTGGGAGATGCAACAAAGATTACACGTTGTTGAAGAACCCATAAAATAGTCAATGACTATCATAAGTCATAATTATAGTAATTTCATAGCATAAAAGAACAATATATTTCACAGTGAAGACCTCACTTACTGGAGACAGAAATGTTGATGGGGCTGCATAGATATGTCCATTTCCATTCTTTTGGATTCTTCATTTCCACCCTAATGTAGTAATTGTCTGTTTGATTGTACATGACATCATAGAAAACAGTGGTACATTCACGCTGACTAAGATTTCCAAGTATTTCTATATGACTGAATCCTGTGATGATGTTTGTACTTCCATTAAAAACCACCAAACTCTTTGGATTGTTAAAATCATGGTAGTTCTTTATCCAGAAGCCAAAAATATTTGTTGTGTTTTTCAGTTTGTCCTCTGGTGCATCAAATGTACAAGGTATCTGCACACAAGAGCCGCTCAGTGCTGTTATTTGTGTAGGCAAATGTACACAAAACTGATCAGCTGAAAACAGAAAAGTAGTATAAACATACAGTCACACTAAAATCATTTGTTTACATAATTATTGTAATACTTGTTTCCTTATCTCATCTTTTTTAATTAGATAACACTGACTGATTCCATATGAACTCGTACTGGTAAGAACAGGAAAACCATTAAAGAAAAGACAAACATCCCAGGTGCTGTAGGTACAAACATAAACATGAATACATTAGTTTTTCAATCTACAAAGGTCCCTCCCTGCCCACCCCCCCAAGACAGACAAGTTACATTATCTGAATTATATTTTATGGAATATTTATTTAGACAATATTGATAGAATGACAGAAAAACCTCACCTACAGCAGGACAGTCCATCATTCATTCAGTCTTAAACGAAGTCCAGCACAGTTTCCTGTGCTTTCCTGTGTATTCCTGTGAACGTGACTGCTGTGTGATGATGCAGAGCAGTGTTGGGGCTAGTTACTCAAAAAAGTAATATATTACATATTACATATTACTCTCAAAAATAGTAATGCCTTACTTTACTTTATTACTCCCTGGAGAAAGTAACTAGTTATATTACTAGTTATATTACTAGTTACATTTTTTTTCTTAATTACTCTATAATTGCCTGAGATGCATCAGATGGAGGGAGAAGATACAAAGGAGGAGTGTTCTTTAGGGTCTTTATTACGCCAACAACTGGATATGTTTTTGGTCGATCGGATCACAAGTGGACAATGGAGACACAGTCGTTTACATCTGGCGTTTTAATCCATCTCTTCTGTCCACTTTCGACCACTTCTGACCACATTCCTGCATTTACATACATTACAAACTCAACTGACAGGCGTCTCTCCTGTATGACTTCATGTGTGATTCTCTTCAGACATTAGAACTGTACATGAATTATGAGCTTCTAGAACGTTTGACCTCCTAACTGAAGATCTTTTTTACAAATATAAACAAAAACAGTATAAATAAAAATAGTCTAAACAAAAGAATAGCTGTATTAAGTGCAAACAATAGTGCAGCCATAATCAAAGTAGGCTAGGCTACTCTCTCAATGTTCAAAGTGCAAATAGAGACCAATTTTTTAAGCCTGATACAGAGCTATAGACAACTACACAACCTATTATAGGATACATACAAATAACAACATATATATGTTATGTAGCCTAATTTGCGCGCACTGTGGAACCGCTCTCTAAAAGCGCGTATTAAAATTGCTTTTGAAGGCGTGTGCGCGTTTTACTTTCGGTTTCGTTTTAAGGATCGTGCGAATTCTCAGCGGCGCTGCGCGTGCTTTCTACAATACGAGACATTAATTTAACAAACGAATTTGAAAGTGAGGGGGACACAAACGGGATTTTGAAAAGTGGATGTGGTCAAAAGTGGACAAGCTGAAAACGTTTTACACCCCTATTTACACCTGTACTTAGCATTGTCCACTTGTGATCAGATCGACGCATCAGAAAACGCATGTTAATACCAGGTGAAACAGGGCCTCTAATTCTTGCACAGTACCTCTCTCTGGTCAGTGTCAGTAATCTCAAATCCAAATCCAAAAAAAAAAAAAAAAGGTGTTCTCAAGTCCAAACTTATTTAATATAATCGCAACATTTTGCCGTCATATAATCGCACAGGCTGACATTGCCATTGCGATACGATTAATTGTGCAGCGCTACTGGGAACCTTCCTCTGAAAAAGAGCTTGCCGTTGTTGACGCTTCCATTTTTCCCCATCTGTCTTTGCGGGTGCCGCTCTGCTGCCGGCTGCCGGGTGTCGACCATTCGGTGATGGTAAATGATACCTCGTGCCAAACCCAGACCAATCACTGTTCCATTCACGCCCCCACCCCTTCCCTTCTGTTCTCTGTGTTGTGTGCCTTGTGTGTGATGAAGGTGCTACTGGCAAATGTAACGCAAGTAACTAGCTCGGGAAAACTGTAATAATATTACCATTTTCAGACGAGTAATGCCTTACACTACTAGTTACTGAAAAAAGTAATATTATTACAGTAACGCGTTACTTTGTAACGCGTTACACCCAACACTGATGCAGAGGTAAAACTCTTTCTAGGACTTTAAATGTGTGTTTTCAACAGGTGAAACAATCACCTTTGAAAATCTATGTAAATCATTCAGCACTAGAATATCATGTAAAAGTTTTTTTTCCTACCTTAAACACAGTAGTCTGTTGTATTTCCTCATGCAAACATGTTTATCAACCCAACAGTAGGGAACAAAAGCTTTAGTATAAACTTAATGATTGTTGTTCTGAAATAACTGAAAGATGTAGCATCATGGTTAGAGATCTGGGTAGGCAAAAAAAAAGAAAAAAAGAAAAAAAAAAGATATATATTACAAAT